>NC_082718.1:77809434-77919434 GCF_030144855.1 Hypanus sabinus
CAGCAGGTGCTGGATGCTCTTACAAGCCGCTGGTGCACATCACAAGCCCTGGTTATGTGACCACTGACCGGGTAGACAATCTCTGAAGAATATTGATAATGGCTGGGGCCATCCGCCTTGCCCAGGAGAAAGCAATGCCAAACCCTCGGCAAGAACAGTCACGGTCACAGATAGAGAAAGGAATGGGAATGGCAGTGTGAGGGGTGGCTTTCCCCGTAGATTACAGATGGGTGGAAAACCACGATCGCCCATGTCATACGACATGATGATGACGATGCTTCTGATTATCATGATGTCCCCAAACAGTGTGTAGTTAAATCTGCTCTGCTACAGTGAATAGATCTCAAGTGTCACTATGACATGGAGGGAAATATCAGACACCATCCTTATTTCTGGCCACTGTCCAGTGATTAATAGCTACAGCCTGTTATGCCACTGGCATTTAGGGCAACAGTGAAAGTCCTCCATCTCTGTCCTTGGCCATTGCTGTTTCCGTAACAATTTTGTTTTGACCAGTCAGGGTTGTTAGCCCTGAGCTGAACCCCCAAACCTGGAGAGCCGGTGGACCACTCTTCATCTGGCTTCTGCCCTTTGACCTGCTGGGCATGGGTGACTCTACCAAGAGCCAAAACATAAAGCCCTGACTCCACCCAACATACCTCTCTGGGTCACTGATGCACGCAAGCCTCTGAACCCTACAACGAGGTTGTGGTCCTCTGGGAAGATGCAGTCATTACTGCTGGTTTGTGGTCAAGTGAGGTGTTCACTGGATTGAACTCCAGTTGCAGCTTTTCCCCTCAGAAATATCTGTAAGATGGGAGTGATGTCACCGTACAAATGCAGCACTGAAACCAGTGAGACATTGCTCCTGGCCGGACACATTCCCACATGCTCTCACATACAACATAGAGACCATTTGGCTCAATGAGTCTGGAACAATAATCTCTTGGAGAAACATCAATGAGTTGAACAGCGTTTGTGGTGGGTTGGGACTTGCCAATGCTTTGGGTTAAATACCTACATCCCACCTTCATCCAGATTCTGTACCAGCTCTCAAAGAAATCTAACCAATCCAATGTCCGCATTTATTCAGCAATCATTTTGAGAGGATGAGAACATGAAAGTAAGGATGTAACGTTGAGGCTTTATAAAGCACTGAAAGCAGTTTGGACCCCTTATCTAAGAAGGGATGTGTTTGGAGAGGAGGTTCACAAAACTCATTCTGGGACTGAAAAGCTTGTCATTTGAGGAGGGTTTGATGGCTCTGGGCTTGTACTCGCTGGAATTCAGAAGCATGAGGGGGGATCTCATTGAAACCTATTAAATGTTGAAAGGCCTCGATGGAGTGGATGTGCTGAGGACATTTCCTATTGTGTGGGAGTCTAGGACCAGAGGGCACAGCCTTGGAATAGAGGGATGTCCATTTAGAACAGAGATGAGGAGGAATTTCTTTAGCCAGAGGACAGTGAATCTGTGGAATTCGTTGCCACAGGCAGCTGTAGAGGCCACATCGTTGGGTATACTTAAGGCAGAGGTTGATAGATTCTTGATTGGTCAGGGCATGAAGGGATACAGGGAAAAGGCAGGAGATTGGGGCTGAGAGGAAATCTGGATCAGCCTTTATGAAACGGCAGAGCAGATGATAGGCCAAATGGCCTAACTCTGCTCCTGTGCCTATGATCTTACTCCGCTGTAACTCATTCTCTCACAGGCCGTCATTACAACTGTGATTCCACCAACACCAGGGGCAATTCACAGAAATTTACACATGACTGGGATGTGGGAGAAAACTGGAGCATATAGCCACAAGGAGAATGTGCAAACACGATGGTACAGAGTACTCAAGATTGGGGCGTGCTGGAACTATGAGGCTGTCCCTAACTCTTTATATTCTGCCTGCAAGACCTTCCCTTTATCCATATTGTTAATACTGATATCGCCCACAAGCTCTTGCTTTCTCCATAACTTCTTGTAGATCGCCGGTGATTTTCTACATCTCAGCACTAGGGTGGCAACACCCCCTTCTGGAATTATGTGTCTTCGGGCTTGGTCTGTTAGACACACAGATACTGCAACAGTGGTGCAATTACTTAACTCCAGATCATTTTAACACAGGGATGCAACAAATTCCCTTATTAATAATCGACAATGAGAAACCTCATCTAAACTCTAAAAAAAATTAAAGAAGAACATGAGAAAATCTGCAGATGCTGTAAATCCAAACAACACACACAAGAATAGTCTTGCAGTCAGTTTTTTGAAGTGCCCAGAGCCCAGCAGAGTTGTGAAGAGTTGTGTTGGCCAGAAGTTATATTGGCAAAGCCAAGCTTAGGTTTAATTATGTGGAAAGTCTGGAAGGAAGGAGAAGCAGAGAGCAAGTAAGGTTTCTAACTTTGAGCAGGTAGTTCAATAGTCTTCATTTCAACATCATGATAAAGCAGGGAAGAAGATATGGAGACATGGGGTGCTTAAAAAGAAGGACTGAAATAGAAATAGAAAGAGAGATATTTTAGGTTAAGAGAGGACTCACAATCAGATAACTAAGTTCTATCTATTCTTCAGGACTGTAGTGATGAAGGGTCTCAGCCTGAAACATCACTGCCTGACCTGCCGAGTTCGTCCAGCACATTGTGTCTGTTGTCTCGAATCTTTGTAGTGCCTCCACAGTTTAGTCATATTGTGATGTGGGACCTAATTTCTGTACAAGATGTGAAACAAAGTTTTAGCAGAACTGACTCATAGAATGACTTAAACCTATCTACTCACATTCTTGCTGAAGTTTCACAGTCACCCTGTGTCACTGGTAAGAGCTGACCTATTATTTGTATGGAATTCTCCGTGTGTGACGTCATGATTAGGGTTAGTGCATTCTGGGTAGAGGCCTCACACCTAATTTAAATGGAGTGGAACTTGAGGGATGAATTGAATAAGTTGATATTCCTCATACACAGTTGCATATGGTATGAAATCCATTCATTCATCTGTCAGTTAATGATAAAGAATGATTTACGAAATAATTCAGCAGAACAAAACCTTGTTTTCTTTGTATATCTTCTCTTCCCCTGTGGGAAGTGCTGTCTTGATCTGGAATATTAATAGTGTACATCAATGTGCTCCTTCTTCTGGTAGAAGCCACAAGCTATTTCTCTAATGAATCCATTCCTGTTCCAACGTTCACCACTGGCTCAGTCAAAGATTCCCGATTCGCAAGTGGATTTTTTTTGATTAGTCTTTGTTTGGGCCTGTACTCATCAAAGTTTGAAGTAAATTCTATTATCAAAGTACATATTTGTCACCACATACAACCTCAAGATTTATTTTCCGGCAGGTACACTCAGCAAATCTATAGAATAGTACAACAGGACCAATAAAAGATCAACCAGAGTACAGAAGACAACAAACTGTACAAATACAAATATAAATAAATAGCAATAAATAATGAGAACATGAGATAATGAGGTAAAGAGTCCTTAAAGGCCATTAGAACATAAGATATAGGAGCAGAATTAAGCTATTTGACCCATCAAGTCTGCTCTACCATTTCATCATGGCTGATCTAATTTTCCTCTCAGTCCCAATCTCCTGCCTTCTCCCCGTATCCCTTCATGTTCTGACCAATCAAGAATCTATCAACCTCAGCCTTAAATGTGCATAAAGACTTGGCCTCCACAGCTGCCTGTGGCAAAGAATTCCACAAATTCACCACTGTCTGGCTGAAGAAATTCCTCCTCATCTCTGTTCCAAAAGGACACTTCTCTATTCTGAAACTGTGTTCTCTGGTCTCACGCTGTCCCACCATAGGGAACATCCTCTCCACGTCCACTCTATCAAGGCCTTTCCCCTTTCATTAGGTTTCAATGAGGTCTCCCCTCATTCTTCTGAATTCTAGTGAATACACGCCCAGAGCCATCAAACGCTCATGTGACAAGCCATTCAAACTGGGAATAATTTTTGTGAACCGACTTTGAATCCTTTCAGCACGTAAGCGCCCAAAACTGCTCACAATACTCTGCGAGGCCTCACCAGTGCTTTATAAAGTCTCAACATTACATCCTTGCTTTTATATTCTAGTCCTCTTCAAATGAATACTAACATTGCATTTGCCGTCCTCATCACTGACTCAACCTGCAAGTTAACCTTCAGGGAGTCCTGCACAATGACTCCCAAATCCCTTTGCTCATACACAATTCCCCAGTTTTTGGTATTTTCTCACTATTTAGAAAATACTCAACCCTTTCATTTCTTCTACCAAAGTGTATGACCACACACTTCCCGACACTGTATCCCATCTGCCATTCTCCTAATCTAAGTCCTTCTGTAGCCTCTCTACTCCCTCAAAACTACCTGCCCCTCCGCCTATCATCATATCATCTGCAAAGTTTGCAGCAAAGCTGTCAATTTCATTATTCAAATCATTGACATATAAAATAAGAAGTATCAGTCCCAACACCGACCCCCCCGTGGACCACCACTAGTCACCGGCAGCCAACCTGAAAAGGCTCCTTTTATTCCCACTCTTTGCCCCCTG
The DNA here is from genome assembly GCF_030144855.1 of Hypanus sabinus. NCBI lineage: Eukaryota > Metazoa > Chordata > Chondrichthyes > Myliobatiformes > Dasyatidae > Hypanus > Hypanus sabinus. The sequence goes on from NC_082718.1 coordinate 77,813,963, forward strand.
CCAATCAGCCACTGCTTTACCCATGCTCGAATCTTTCCTGCAATACCACGGGCTTGTAGCTTGTTAAGCACCCTCATGTGTGGCACCTTGTCAAAGACCTTCTGAAAATTCAAGTACACAACATAAAGTGATTCTCTTTAGTCTATCCTGCTTGTTATTTCTTCAAAGAATGCCAACAGATTTATCAGGCAAGATTCTCCCTTGAGGACTACAACCTATTTTGTCATGTGCCTCCAAGATCCCCGAAACCTCATCCTTAACAACCGACTCCAACATCTTCCCAACCACTGAGGTCAGACTAACTGGCCTATAGTTTCCTTTCTTCTGCCTCTCTCTCTTCTTGAATGATCGCCCACGTTGTACAGCATGGCACATAATGATGATGAAATGCTCATTGCCCATTCAGAATTCTGATGGCGGAGGGGAAGATGTTGTTCCTACAACACTGTGTGTGCCTTCAGGCTCCTGTACCTCCTCCCTGATGATAGCAATGAGAAGAGAAGAGGGCATGTCCTGGGTGATGGACCCCCCCCAATATATTCAAAAATCAAACAGTAAAATGAACCCTGGGGCGAGGAGCCGGTCACTGCCGATAGACCTGTCATTGAGTTTTCTACACGACAGCAGTGAGCACGGTGGATCCTCATCGTTTCACAGCTCCAAGTGAAATGAAAGGAGCAGCACTGAACACTGTACATTGCCTGTCTAAAACTAGCTAAAGTCTTTCACACCGTCAAACAGGAGAGACTTGTGTTCGCTCTTCTCTAATTAGGATGCACGCTGAAATGTGACTCCACCTGAAATGTTTTATGCCATTTGAGCCATGATCCCAGCCAAAAGGTTGAGAGCAGAGCTCATCACAGTGAAGACTGGTGACAAAAAGGTGGCACCATTAGCCTCTCTGATAACTGGACCCCTGCCTTCAAAACAGGTCAATGGCAGATGTGATCTCCCTGGTTCTACACTCATCTCTGGAGCATCTGAACAGTGAAGACACTTATGTTGGACTATTGACTCTTGTTTGTTGACTGCACCTTGGCCTTCAGTACTATAATTCCAAGCAAACTCCAAGCCCAAGGAGTCAACACCTCCCTCTGCAATTGAATCCTCAACTTCCTGACCAAAAGATTATTCATGATTATTCTCAATGTTGTACTCCACAAGGCTGCTTAGCCCCCTACTCCTCACCCTGTACACTCGTGACTACGTGGCCAAATTCTGTTCTAGCCCCATCTATAAATTTGCAGAGGACGCCACCATAATGAGCCATATCCCAAATAATGATGAGTTATATCACAGGAAGGAGATAGAGAGCTTAGTGATATGTTGTCATGGCAACAGACCTTCCCTCAATGCCAGCAAAACAAAAGAGCTGGTCATTGACTTCAGAAAGGTGGACAGTGCATGTGCTCCTGTCTACATCAACAGTGCTGATGTGGAGAGGGTTGAGAGCGTCAGGTTCCGAGGAATGAACATCACCAGTAGCTTGTCCTGGTCCAACCACATGGAAGTCACGACCACACTAAAGTAATGTGACATACCCCCTTCTACCCTTGTCTATTTTTATCCATGCTTCATAGAAAGCATCCTAATTGGATACAGCTTGTCTTTGCATGCCAATAACTCTGCCTATGTCCACAAGAAACTGTGGAGTGTTGTGAACACAGCTCAGAACATCACAAAAACCAACTTCCCCTCTCCCTGGACTCTGTCTATGCTTCTTGCTGTCTCAATAATACAGACAGTACAATGAAAAACTTCTCCCATCCCAGACATTCTCTCTTTTCCCCTCTCCCATTGGGCAGGAGACACAAAAGCCTGAAAGCATGTCCCACCGGGCTCAAGAATATCTTCCACCAATAAGACTATTGAATGCTTCCCTGGTACAAAAGGATGGACTCTTGACCTCAAAATCTTCCTCATTACGATCTCCCGCCTTATTGTCTACCTGCACTTCGTCAGTAGCTGTTATACTTTGTTCCGCATTCTGTTATTGTTTTACCTTGTACTACCTCAATGCACCGTGTAATAAAGTTATCTCTATGAGCAGTAAACAAGACAAGTTTTTTCACACCTTTACCTTGGAGGTCAAAATTCAGTATACAGACGACACTTGCATTTGATTGCAGCCAAAGGCCAAACTCCAAGACTTAATTCTCTCATTTACTGAAGCAAAAGCTGAACAAAGGTCCTCAACTAACTTGCCCCCAATGCACCACACTGCTCTTCAGAAATGAAGGTTCAATGCGAGACCCTTGAAAGTGTGGAACATTTTAATGCTTCAGGAGTCACCTCTTGCCAAAGCCAAACATGGATAGCTGAATTCACCAATACACCCATAGAGTCTTCTGGTCTTTTGAGGGAAAGGGTGATGAAGATCAAACTTCTGTGCCCGAGATAATTTGTGATTCATTAGACAGCAGTGATCCCTGCCCTCCTATATATATATCTGGGATCTGCATTACAGCAACATCTCAAGGCATTGGAGAGATACGACCAACACTGCCTTCACAAAATATTCCAAACCCACTACAGGGTAAGCGAGCCAACATTAGCATCCTTCACCAGGCCAAGCATTGAGGCTCCACCCACATTCAAGTAGCTCTGTTGGATAGGCTACATTGATCGTATCCGACAGCTGACTCCCAAAATACTCTCTTCTGAGCTCTGATGTGGGAGGAGATTACTGGTAGTCAGAGAAAAAACATTCAAGGATGTGATCATGACCTTCTTGTAGAATACTACATCCCCGATGGCTTCCAGCACTCCTTAGACCACGACCATTCGAAGAGGAGAAGGAGAATTCGGAGAACCTCATGGTCATACAACAGAAGCACCCAGAGGCCCTGTGAAAACAGCCAAAGGAGTGAACACCCTACAAACCTCCAGCCCCTCCTCCAATGAGATGCTAGGTACCCCTTACCCCACCCTGTGGAAGAGTCTGTGGTTTTCACAAAGGACTCTTCAGCACTGCACAACTCACAGCCTCTTGGGTTGAACTGTCATCCTTAATCCTGAGGGCCAGTCTTTGAAACTACATTTCAAAAATAAGTTGGTATCTGCAAGGTACTTTAGACCTTAAGATATAGGAGCAGAATTAGGCCGTTTGGCCCATCGAGTCTACTCCACATTTCATCATGGCTGATCCATTTTCCCACTCCTGTCTTCTCCCCGTATCCCTTCATGCCCTGACTAATCAAAAACCTATCGACCTCTGCCTTCTTATACCCAGTGACTTGTCTTCCACAGCTGCCTATAGCAATGAATTCCACAGATTTACCACTCTCTAGCTAAATAGATTCTTCCTCATCTCTGTTCGTGAGGCTGTGCCCTCTGGTCCTAGACTTCCCCTAACTTAGGAAACATCCTCTCCACATCCGCTCTATCAAGGCCTTTCAACATTTGACAGGTTTCAATGAAATCCCCACTTATTCTTCTGAGTTCCAGTGAGTACAGGCCAGGAGCTATCAACCATACCTCTCGTGGTGACCATTTCGTTCCCAGAATCATTCCTGTGAACCTCCTACATTCAGGAAGAGAAGTGAAGAGGCTCTATAAAAGCCATTTTAAAATTGAGGTTCAGCTTTTTGTCAGATTACCAGAAGTCACAATGAATAGTGATTTCTATCCTTTGTTCTCTCAAGCAGAGTGAGATCCCCCTAGATCCTACCTGACCAAATGATATTTACAGCATTTTCTGCTTTTATTTAACCAAGTGGAGACATCCTGTTGTATTTCAACACATTCAGAACCAATGAATCTGGTAAATTGAACAGAAATGTTATGTGCAGTTGCCAATTGCATATTAGTATTAATTTTAGGACAGAACAAATTTGTAATACCTTCCAGCATGAACCTAAAGAACATGTTTAAAAGTCATTTCAGTTACAATGAATTCTCAGATAAGTTCAAGCAAGCCCCACTGTGGTCTATCAAACCTGCTCGAAATTCAAAGTCCGTCATGGAACTTGCGTCTGTAGACGGATTCTCATTGTGGAACATTATTCGCTTACTTTTATCGTTAGCACAATTTGTTTTTTTTCCTCTGAACACTGGGTGTTTGACAATCTTTTTTTAATGCGTTATTTTGGGTTTCTGTATTTTGTGGCTGCCTGTAAAAAGATGAGACTCAAAGTTGTATAATGTATACATATTTTATACTGAGAACTTTGAAATCTCAGCTCTCTTTCACACTGTGTGCAGTCTTGGAAGCCTTCTTCCTTGAGCTCCTCCTACTTCCTTCCAGTAAGAAATGTGGGGAACCCATGGCTTTCTTTATCAGTCGGATAAAGATCATCCAGTCAGCTTTCTCTACTACTTTCCTGCCTACTCTACCACCCACCCACTCTCCTAACCCCAACCCACCCATCCAGACTTGTGTCTTTTTCTAATTTAATCTCCCCTTTTATCCTCCCCAAGAGCCTTGCCCACAAACCCCATCTTTATGTAGTTTTGTTTCTATTCCCGCTAAACTGTTCCGGGCTTCCCATTCTGACCTCCAGGTGAACTAACTTTGTTCATGGACCCACCCCTTTCAAATCCGCTCCCCAAAGGACCCAACCCTTCACTCTCCTGAACCAACGTAGGGAGGCTCCCCTGCAAATTTCATGCTCATCTTACCAAGCCTTCCTTGTCTTGTTCCTCCAGTCATGTTTCTGCCCTGCTCTTTTCCCAGAGTCAGGAATAACATGCTCCCAGAAGAAAAGTAAGGAGCACAGGATTTAGATGAGTGTGTAGTTATAATGTCATTAATTAACTTAGAGATACAGCACAGTAACAGGCCCTTTCCTTCCAATGAGACCATTTGCACCCATGTGACCAATAAGCCTACCAATCCATACGTTTTAGGAATGCGGGGGGAAATCGGAGTATATCGAGTGCCTTCATCACAGCCTGGTATGGAAAAACACAAAGTGAAGAGTCCTTGAAAGTGAGTCTATAGGTTGTGGGAACATTTCAATGATGAGGCAAGTGAAGTTATCCCCTTGGTTCAAGGGTCTGATGCAACCCAGGTTAATTAAACCCAAGGATGTGATGTTAGAAAGCCCCACCTGCACTGACTGAATTTAAAAAAAGAGAACCTGAAGAAAAAGCTGTGCAAGAATGAGGCATGGCTGATGCAGGTGTGGACGAGTGAGAGAAACACAGCAAACTATTAGAAACTAACTAACGATATCTTAGGTGTATAAGATGATGTGTGGCTAGTCAGAGGCTTTTTCCTAGGGCCGAAATGGCTAACACGAGAGGGCACAGTTTTGAGGTGCTTAGAAATGGATACAGAGGAGATATCAGGGGTAAGTTTTTTACTTTGAGAGTGGTGAGTGCATGGAATGGGCTGCCGGTGATGGATACGATAGGGTCTTTTAAGAGACTCCTGGACAGGTACATGGAGCTCAGAAAAATAGAGGGCTATGGGTAACCCTAGGTAATTTCTAAAGTAAATACATGTTCTGCACAGCATTGTGGGCCAAAGGGCCTGTATTGTGCTGTAGGTTTTCTATGTTTTGATGTAAACTGTTAAAAGTGGAATTAGTGGTGAGCATCTCTTCCCTACTTACTTGGAAACGTCAGGTTGAAACCTCTGGAGGAGAGACGATATTGATAAAAGGTTTCTTGAAGCTACGATTGTATCAAGCATGCTATTTATTGTAAATTACTATAAATTGCACATTGCACATTTAGACAGAGACATAACCAGAAGATTTTTACTCCTCAAGTATATGAAGGATGTAAGAAATAAAGTCAATTCAATTCAATAATATCGGCAGAGATGTGTGTCCAAGATCTCTTATGTGTAACTGGGAATTAGTTCTGTTAAATCATACCAAAGGATTTGATCAGGTTTTTTTGTGTAAGTATTGCGAATCAGCTTTCCATGGATGACCCACTATGTCATCCAATGAACCAAGGAACAGGAAACAATATTCAAGATCGAAGAACCAGCATGGGAACGAATTATTTCATGACAAAGAGGATTTAATATCTTGGATGGATAAGTTTATTTCTCATTTGAAGGATCAGAATTTGATTTTCTGCGAGAACTGATTATTTTTGCAAAGACTTTAAGTTATTGAATGAGTTTTACTTTACCTAAAAGTTGTGATGTTGGAGAATTCGTCATGAAAGGATTTGAGTTGTATACATGATCTTTTATATATATATTTCATTTTCTAATTAACTAGGGAAAAATAGAAAGGCAATTGTTAGTCTGTAAACCTTCAAATAGAGAATAACACGTGATCTAATTAGTTTGAGAAATTGGGATAACAAAGGTTATTTTAATGAATATCACTGATTCTAACTAAACAGGCTTTTGTTGATATCTAAGATTTGGAACCTAAACAGAATTTTGAATTGTTCTTGCTCATGTAAATATTTTGTACATATTTTGTTTTCTCTTATAAAGAACACATTCTCCCCAGAAGTGTGTGACGTATTTTGTTTTCTCTTATAAAGAACACATTCTCCCCAGAAGTGTGTGTCATATTTTGTTTTCTCTTATAAAGAACACATTCTCCCCAGAAGTGTGTGACGTATTTTGTTTTCTCTTATAAAGAACACATTCTCCCCAGAAGTGTGTGTCATATTTTGTTTTCGTGTCTGTCTCGATTCGACGCCTCCTTCTGATACCTAAACCTCTGGTGACCTGTTAGCACCCAGTGAAAGTTGATCTTTTTCAACCAGTCACACTCATAAGACCAGTGCTACACAGTGCATTAGATAACCAGTAACACGCTGATTAGTATACAAAGCACTAAAAAGTATCTTATTGCTCAAAGTCAGACCCAAGTGAAAGAAAATGGAAGTCATAGAGGAAAAGGGTGTCAAAATCCCAAAAGCTGTTTTAGTCAATGGCATAACAGGAACAGAAAAAGAATAGGAAGTACCAGACTTTCTAAAAGAATATGGCTCAGTTGCCAGAGTTATCTCTCTAACTGACCCGGAGCAGAATTTCCCCAGTCCCTCATAGCTGAGCAGCATTTTGACTCTGCAGTGCAAGGTCTCCGGCCCCTTGCTACCGTGCACTCAACAGGCAAATAGTGAGCAAAACGTTTCCTACCATGCCGTTACTTTAGCCAGTGTTTACACTCAGGAAGTTGGAAAAGACAGCATTCAAGCTTACCTTGGTGAGTTGAAAACCTTAGCGTGGTGCAGTGGGAAGATTATAATGAAATCTTGAGAGAGTTGTTAACCCAGATCAATGAAACTCTTACTATCGAGAGTAGGGAAACAGTCAGTGTTCAAACTGCTGAAGATGTACTTAACAAGACCACAACTCTTCCATTCAGAGCAGACTCCTCTGAAACAAACCCGCCAGAAACAGCTCTAGCTGCTATTCAGAATAATTCAGTCCCTGTAGTGCAAACTAATTGAGCTGAAGTGAACCCATCCCTCTCTCCCAGTGATCTACTCCTTCCAGGTATTCTCAGAGTGCTAGTGGAGCACATTGTGCGCAGTAATGACTTGATAGCTCATTGGCGATCCAACAGTAAGGCTGGGAATTTTCTCTGGTAGAACCCCTCGTCCACCTAACGAGGCGGATTATTTGACTTGGCGTGCTAGTGTTGAACTGTTCTCGCAAGACCCAAGTGTGTCTGATCTTCATAGAAAAAATTAAAGTATTCTTCCGCAGCTTCTGACCTAAAGTCCATAAGCCCTGGAGCTTCACCCGTTAATTACATACAGCTCCTAGATTCAGCTTTTGCCAGCATGGAGGATGGCGATGAATTATTTGCCAAATGCATGAACATGGTACAGAACACGGGCGGAAAACGGTCCGCCTACCTACAGTGCTGAAACTGAGGCTAAACAAGCTTCTCTTAAAACAGCTTTGTAGGGGCTCCCCAATGTTAAAGCTGCAAATGGAACATAAAAAACAAAAGCCGCCACCGTTTACCGAGCTACGGACATCTCACACCGAGGAAGACAAGCTTGCACACATTTAGGAACAGTCAAACAACGTGCTGTCATACCTCAGGAACGTGCCTGTAAAGAAGATGATGCAGCACAGCCAACTTCAGTTACTTCTCAATTTACTAAGCAAATCACCGAGCTTCAAAGTCAATTAGCTACGCCAAGCACAAAACAGCAGAAGGTAAAAGCAAGCTCTGAGATAGCGAGTGATCAACCATTAAAAGGACAGGCTGGCAAGAGTCCACAACCACTGACAAACCAGAACCTTGGTATTGTTTTACATGTGGCAGAGATGGGCACAGAGCCAGCTCTTGCTGGTATGAACTCAACGCTGCATTAGTGGCAGAAATGAGAAGACAGTTTCAAAAGATACAGAGTGAAAGGGTACTCATTTTAAACTAGAAGCAGTTACTGACGCCGGACAAACGGGGTCTGATGTTGACAAAGCATGCCCCAAAATCCCCCAGAACTTGCTTGGTGAAACAAAGTTCCCAGAAAGAGCGAAAACGCAGCTTGAAGTTCCCTGTGCTGAACTCAGGTGATGGGGTTGAAGTTAGCGCTGATGTTGTACGTTGCATTGACGCAAAGGTCTTAAACAGACACAGATGTTGCCATTGCATTTGTTCGACCCTTAACGATGCATTCAAGTGCGATACCTGACAGTTCTGCCTAAGAAGCTCCGTGCGGGGGATTACCAGTCATTTCTCATCTCTCTGATGCTGAGGGTACAGACTCCCAGTTAGCAGATCCGTGTATTGGGGAAGTCATCAAGCATACGGAAACTGGAGAAAAACCATCTCCTTCAATGAGAAACGCAATCCCTAGACAACCCTACCTTCTCAGAGAATGGGATCGTCTATAGGAAAAAAATTAACCGTAGGTAAAACAATTTACTAGCTAATTTTACCTGAAAAGTTTCAATCTGATGGACTTAAGAGTCTTCATGATGCCTTTGGTCACGTGGGTATTGACCGTACCCTGGACTTAGTCAGAAGCCGATCCTATTGGTCCGAGATGGCTGCTGACGAGGATCACAAGATTAAAACATGTGGTCGATGTGTAAGAAGAAAGTGCTTGTCTGAGAAAGCTACTCCGAGTGAATACGTGTGCATAGACTTGCTTACTTTAGAACCTGATCAAAGTAACACAAAAGATGTGTTAGTAATAACTGATCATTTCACTACACCTAACCAAAAAGCCAGGATGGTTGTGAAGTTCCAATGGGAGCATTTCGTCTAGCATTATGGTTATCCTGAGCGCCTACACAGCGAGAGAGGGCCTGACTTCAAATCCCATTTGATTAAAGAATTATGTGAGATAGCTGGAATTCAAAAAGTCAGAACTACACTGTATCATCCCAGAACAGTTTAACAGGACCCTCTGAAATAATGTTGGGAACCCTGGAGACCCTGGGGAGAATTTGTGAAACCCTAATCCATGCTTATAATTGTACTAGGAATGAGACAAGTGATGTTTGGATGCCAACCCAGACTTCCTGTTGACTTAGCTTTAGGACTACCCTTGAAAGACAAACATGGTTCATCAGACTCCCAGTATGTGCAACATTTGAAATCTCGAGGGAAGCTTCGAGATAGCCATGGGGAGCTCACAGATGGAAACAAGACCAGATATGACAAACATATGACAGCTTCAGAGTTGAAAGAAGGAGACAAGAGCTCGTAAGGAACGTGTGCCTACAAAGTAAAAACAAACTTGCCAATAATTGGGAAGAAATAGTCTATGTAGTGGTGAGCCGAGCTGGTGATCAGTCGGTCTGCAAGGTACATGCTGAGAACCAGTCTGGGCCCATGAGGGATCTATTGCTCCTGTGTGGATTTCTTTCTTCTCAAGATGATGACCAACTTCCTTCTGTCCCTGTTCCCAAGCACACAGCTGGCAGCAGTACTAGGAATGAACAGTCAACTCCAACTGACTCTGAAGAGAACGAGGATGATGTTTATAACCTCAGACCAAAACTTGACGTTGTAGAAGAACCTTCTAAGGGTCCGGTCACACAAAGGAACTGAGGGCCCAAACCAGCCAGTTACAATCACTCCAGTTGCAGAGCCAGTGCTGGAACCCAGGAGAAATGCAAGTTCCTCACCTGATGTAGAGGAACCCACTGTAGAAAGTAACTTACCTGAAGAAATGCATAATCAGTGTATCCCGCCCATTGGCAAAGTCTGGAAACTTACTCAATCGCAACTGAGTTTGAGCTTCGACAAGAAAAAGAGACACGTGATGAAGTGTTGACTAGAAAAGACAGAATAAATGAGAATTCTCACAAAGAGGAGCCTGAACTCAGGAGGTCTTCTAGACACTGAGAAAAACTGAGAACTCTATAACATATCCAGAGCGAGGAAACCCTATATTGACAATAGCTCAGTCCCTTTTCCAGGCTCTGAGTTCAGCTATTGTAGAGTCTCTTCCAGATTTCACAAAGGAAGAACATGTAGCGATGTGCTACATACAGCGCTGAAATAACAACACGAAGTCGGCAAGTCATTTCGAGACTAGTTTATTCAAACTTTGCGGCGCTGGCATTTAATCCCTAGCGCCCGCCCTCTCCGGGTGGAAATGACATCAGGGGTGCATTACCAAGGTCTCTCCCCGCGCACTGGCTATTTGTGAGCCGGTTCACCTGCGCAGAAAGTGGGTCACCACATAACGCCCCCAAAACCGGCGATACACCCCCCCAATGTCCACAGTCTGGATCAGCCTCTGTTTGTGAGGTCTGCCTCTGTGCCGCAGTGCCTGAACCTCGACCGGCTGCGCCAAGTCCACGTGGGCTGGTTTGAGTCGGTCCAACGTGAAAACCTCCTCTTTCCCCCCAATGTCCAGCACGTACGTGGACCCGTTGTTGTTGATCACCTTGAATGGCCCCTTGTACAGCCGCTGTAGCGGTGCCCGGTGTCCGCCCCTTCGTGCAAACACAAACTTACTGTTCTGTAGGTCTTTGGGTACATGGGTCAGGGTCCGACGTGCTGTGAAGTCGGTACGGGGGCCAGGTTGCCAAGCCTCTCGTGTAGTCTGTCCAGGACTGCTGCGGGTTCTTCCTCTTGCCCCCCTGGGGCTGGTATGAACTCTCCCGGGATGGTCAGGGGTGCACCGTACACCAACTCGGCCGACGAGGTGTGCAGATCCTCTTTGGGCGCTGAGCAAATTCCAAGCAGGACCCAGGGAAGCTCGTCCACCCAGTCAGGTCCTCTCAGGCGGGACATGAGAGCCGACTTCAAGTGACGGTGGAAACGCTCCACTAGTCTGTTTGATTGTGGGTGGCAGGCAGTAGTGTGGTGTAGCTGCGTTCCCAACAGGCTGGCCACAGCCGACCATAGGCTGGAGGTGAACTGGGTGCCTCTGTCGGAGGTAATTTGGGCCGGTACCCCGAAATGTGCTACCCAGGTTGCGATCAGTGCTCGGGCGCAGGAATCGGCAGATGTATCGGTGAGCAGGACTGCCTCTGGCCACCTCGTGAACCGGTCAACCATAGTTAGGAGGTACCGCGCTCCTTGGGACACTGGTAGGGGGCCCACGATATCCACATGAATGTGGTAGAACCTCCGGTGGGTGGGTTCGAACTGCTGTGGCGGGGCTTTAGTGTGCCGCTGCACCTTGGCTGTTTGGCACTGCGCGCACGTTCTGGCCCATTCACTGACCTGCTTGCAAAGTCCATGCCACACGAACTTGCTGGAGACCAGCCAGATGGTTGTCCTGTTAGATGGGTGTGCCAAACCATGTATGGAGTCGCAAACTCACCGCCTCCAGGCTGCCGGGACGATGGGGCGAGGTTGGCCGGTAGCCACGTCGCACAGGAGGGTCCTCTCATCTGGGCCTACAAGAAAGTCCTGCAGCTGCAAACCCGAGACTGCGGTCCTGTAGCTGGGCATCTCATCGTCTGCCTGCTGTGCCTCTGCCAGTGCTGCATAGTCCACCCCCAGGGACAGGGCCTGGACAGCTGGTCTGGAGATTGTGTCCACCACAACGTTGTCCTTTCCCGAGACATGCTGCATGTCCGTTGTGTACTCGGAGATGTAGGACAGATATCGCTGCTGGCGAGCCGACCAGGGATCGGACACCTTTGTGAACGTGGTGAAGTACCTGAAATGCTGGATTGCCAGATACAGCGCCAACAGCTCCCGGTCAAAAGCACTGTACTTGAGTTCGGGTGGTCGTAGGTGCTTGCTGAAGAACGCCAGGGGTTGCCAGTGCCCCTCGATGAGCTGCTCCAGCACCCCACTGACTGTTGTGTCAGATGCGTCCACCGTGAGGGTGGTTGGAACGTCCGTTCTGGGGTGCACCAGCATCGCGGCATCTGCCAAGGCTTCCTTGGCTTTAACGAAAGCGGCTGTGGCCTCCTCGTCCCAAGTAATGTCCTTGCCTTTACCCGACATCAGGGTGTATAAAGGGCTGCTGAGGGGAGGAAACGGTGGTAGAAGTTCACCATACCAATGAACTCCTGCAGGCCTTTGAACATGTTGGGCCGGGCAAAGTGGCAGATCGTGTCTACCTTGGCGGGCAGAAGTGTTGCCCCATCTTTGGTAATCCTGTGGCCCAGGAAGTCGATGGTATCGAGACTGAACTGGCATTTGGCCGGGTTGATAGTGAGGCCGAAATCACTCAAGCGGGAGTAGAGCTGACGGAGGTGGGACAGATGCTCCTGACGACAACTGCTGGCTATAAGGATGTCGTCCAAGTAGATGAACACAAAGTCCAGGTCGCGTCCCACCGCGTCCATTAGCCGCTGGAACGTCTGTGCGGCATTCTTCAGGCCGAACGGCATTCGGAGGAACTCAAACAGGCTGAACGGGGTGATGAGTGCTGTTTTGGGGATGTCTTCAGGGTGCACCGGGATTTGATGGTATCCCCGGATGAGGTCCACTTTGGAAAAGATTCTTGCCCCGTGCAGGTTTGCTGCAAAGTCCTGTATGTGCGGCACAGGGTAGCGGTCTGGAGTGGTAGCCTCGTTCAGTCTGTGGTAGTCGCTGCATGGTCTACAACCCCCGGCTGCTTTGGGCACCATGTGCAGGGGGGAGGCCCATGGGCTGTCGGACCTCCGTACGATCCCCAATTCCTCCATCCTCTTGAACTCCTCCTTCGCCAGGTGGAGCTTTTCCGGGGGGAGCCTTCGTGCGCGGGCGTGGAGGGGTGGTCCCTGGGTCAGGATGTGGTGCTGTACCCCGTGTCTGGGCATGGCTGCTGTGAACTGCGGTGCCAGAATTGATGGAAAGTCCGCCAGGATTCTGGTGAATTCTTTGTCCGACAGCGTGATGGAGTCCAGGTGTGGGACCGGCAACTTGGCTTCACCCAGGGAGAACGTCTGGAAAGTCTTGGCATGTACCAGTTTTTTCCCTTGCAAGTCGACCAGCAGGCTGTGAGCTTTCAAGAAGTCAGCCCCCAGGAGTGGTTGGGCCACGGCAGCCAGTGTGAAGTCCCACGTGAACCGGCTGGCGCCGAACAGCAGCTGCACTGCGCGGGTGCCATAGGTCCGTATTGTGCTGCCATTTGCGGCCCTCAGGGTGGGTCCTGGCTTCCTGTTGCGGGTGTCATACCCCGTCGGGGGCAAGACGCTGATCTCTGCTCCGGTGTCGACCAAGAAGTGACGGTTTGTCCCAGACATACAAGAGGCTGTCCTGGTGGCCAGCCGCCATAGTCATTAGTGGCAGCTGGCCCTGGCCCTTGCAGAGTGGGCGACAATGGCGGGCTACCCAGAACAGTGGTAGAAACACCACTGTTCACTGGCCTCCTCACTCCTGCCTCTGTGTTGTGTGCGCCCCCCTGCCGGGCCTGGTCTGGTCTGTTGTTGGGCGCGTGGCCTGTTAATCTGACCGACGGATGCCACGCTCTCCCTCTTGGCTTTCCACAGCACTTCTGCCCGGGCCGCCACCTTCCGGGGGTTGCTGAAATCTGCGTCGGCCAGCAGCAGATGTATGTCCTCGGGCAGTTGCTCTAGGAACGTTTGCTCGAACATGAGGCAGGACTTGTGTCCGTCAGCCAGGGACAGCATCTCGTTCATCAATGGTGATAGCAGTCTGTCTCCCAAACCGTCCAGGTGAAGCAGGCCGGCACTCCACTCACGTCGTGAGAGGCCAAAGGTCCCAATGAGCAGCGCTTTGAATGCTTCATTATTTGCCTTCTTCCGGAGGCGACTGTGTGAAATCCGCAACCTGGGCGGCCGTCTCCTGGTCAAGGGCGCTCACCACGTGGTAGTAACACGTGGAATCAGAAGATTCTGGAATCTGGAACTGGGCTTCTGCTTGGCTAAACCACACACACGGTCGCAGCGTCCAGAAAGTCGGCAGTTTTAGCGAAACTGCATGAACAGATGAAGAGTTGGTCATCTTTGGTCCAAATCCCGTTTGGACCGTCGGGGTCACCAATGTAGCAATGTACTACACACAGAGCTAGAGACAACACGCAGTCAGTAAGCCATTTTGAGACTAGTTTATTCAAACTTCGCGGCTCTGGCATTTAATCCCTAGCGCCCACCCTCTCCGGGCGGAAACAACGTCAGGGGTGCATTACCAAAGTCTCCCCCCGTGCGGGGGCTATTTGTGAGCCGGTGCGCCTGCGCAGAAAGTGGGTCGCCACAAACCCCCCAAACCCATTGCAGTGCAACCTGTAGCCATATGCAAAGGGACTTGCAGAAATTGAAAGGGAGAGAGTGTATTAATTAAACCCAAAGGTGTAATGTTAGAAGGCTCCACCTGTGGAGGGATGAAAACAAGGTTTACCGAATTATAAAAAAGAACGTGGGGGGAGAAAAAGCTGTGAGAACGAGACGTGGCTGACACAGGTGCGAGAAAGGCAGCTAACTATTAGAAACTAACTGAAGATATAAACTGTTAAAAGTGGAATTAGTAGTGAGTATCTCTACCCTATTGACTTGAAAACCTCAGGGCAGAACCCCTGGAGGAGAGGTGATATCGATTAAAGGTTTATTGAAGTTACAGCTGTAACAAGCAGCAGCTATAGCGAGATAATATCAACAGAGACCAGAGTCCAAGATCTCCACTGTGTCACCTGGAATTAGATTGTTCAATCATAACAAGGGATTTGGTCAAGTTTTTTTTGTATAATTTTTGTGAATCGACACTTCATGGATGACCCACTATTTCATCCAACGAACAATACAACAGATGGTGAGACCCCTGATTGAAGACCCAGCAAGAGAACGAATTGTTTCAAGACATGGGAGATTTAATATGATTGGCTGGATAAGTTTATTTCTCATTTGATGGGTCTGAATTTGATTTTCTGCATTAACTGATTATTTTTGCAAAGACTCTAATAAGTTAATAAATGAGATTCACTTTGTTTAAAGGTTGTGATGTAGGAGAATTTGTCGTGAAAGGAGTTGAGTTGTATATATGGCCTTATGATCTTATATATATTTTTTGGGGTTGAATGTGAATTTGTAGACATACTAACCTGGAACTGAAACTGAAGTTAACAATAATACTCAAGAATAGGAATTCAATTAGTTTTCTAACTAACTAGGGATAAATAGAAAGGCAATTGTTAGTCTGTAAATTTTTAAATGGGGAATAACACCAGACCTAATTACAGAAATTGGAGTAACAAAGGTTATTCTGATGAATCTCACTGATTCTAACTGGAAAGGAATTTGGTTTTCGTATGATATCTGACATTTGGAATATAAACAGAATGTTGGAATTTTGGATTGTTCTTATTTGTACATATTTTGTATATATTGCTATTTTTTATAAACAAACTTGCCTCCAGGTGTGTGTTTTCTACACACTGCCTCCTTTTAATTCCGAGAGCACTGATGTCTACTAGCACCTAGTGCACTACTATACAATTTGATTTTCTCATGAAGAGCGTACTGACCGGATAAAGACCAGCACTACACAGGTGTTACACTGATGGTTGAAGGGTAGCAACTGTTCCTGAAGCTGGAGGTGTGAGTCCTGAGAGTCCTGTACCACCTTCCTGATGACAGCCGCA
The DNA here is from genome assembly GCF_030144855.1 of Hypanus sabinus. Taxonomy (NCBI): domain Eukaryota; kingdom Metazoa; phylum Chordata; class Chondrichthyes; order Myliobatiformes; family Dasyatidae; genus Hypanus; species Hypanus sabinus. The sequence continues at coordinate 77,829,845 of NC_082718.1, forward strand.
AGAAGGGACATGATGTGGCTGGTGGTGGTCCCTGATGATGGTTGCTACTTTCCTGAGTGGAGAATCCTATCAAAAGTAGTGGGTGAAGCCCTCCCCACATCTACACGGAGTGCTGTCGCAGGAAAGCGGCATCACCCAGGCCACGCTCTCTTCTCGCTGCTGCCATCAGGAAGAAGGTGCAGGAGCCTCAGGACTCACACCAGCAGGTTTAGGAACAGTTTTTACCCCTCAACCATCAGGCTCTTGAACCAAAGGAGATAACTTCACTCAACTTTTCTTGACCCATCATTGAAATGTACTCACAACCGATGGACTCACTTTCAAGGACTCTTCATCTCATGGTCTCGATATTTATTGCTTATTTATTTATTTATCTATCTATCTATCTATCTATCTATCTATTTATTTATTTATCTATCTATCTATCTATCTATTTATTTATTTATTACTGTTTCTTTCTTTTTATGTTTGCACAGTGTTGTCTTTTGCAAACGGCTGAACACCCAAGCTGGTGTGGTTTTTGATTGATTCTGTTACGGTTATTATTCATTGAATTTATTGAGAATGCCCACAAGAAAGTGGATCTCAGGGTTGTATATGGTGACATGCTGTATTTGTTCTTTGGTGATAAATTTACTTTGAACTTTGAACATTTCGAGAGCTTAGGAGGAGACGACGGCGCCCAACGGCGACTCCTTCGCTCGCATCTTCGGAAACAGCTCCATTTCTATCTTTAATATCTATTTTTCCCTTTCAGGGTTCTTTTGAAGACCCTGACCTGGAGTTACACGCTGACTATGGTTCTTTGTGGGAATGGGACCCGCTCTCGGGGTCTCGTGACTGGCTGCCGAGGATGCGACCTAGAAGACTAGCTCGCCTTCAGGGTGCTGGGAATGGAGGCGGGTGTCCTGGGAGAGGGAAGATCAAAAGCAGCGAGCTGGCTGCTGGCCGTGTGCCCAGAGACCCGAACTCTTAGGGCACAGAGCTCAGAAGAAGCAGCACAACAGACTTTTAACATTGTAAATCAGCGAGTTGTTTGTTATGTCTCCTTCTCGCTGTGAAACGGGAACACCTCTTTTTCCCTTATTAAGGAGAGAGAGAGCCTGTGGTATGTCAAACACCGGGTGAACGAGTAGTCGTTGGTGTTCTGCAAGTCTGTGTCTTTACTGATGCTTTCCTGCATGCTCGCGTGCTCGGTGGGGGTGGGGCACCGATGCTTTTTTGCTGGTGGAGGGGGTGGGTTGTTGCTTTGTTGCTACTTATGCGTGGGTGGGGGTGTGCTGGGGGGCTTTGGGGTTCTAACATTTAACTGTCATTCATTCTTTGGGGCACTCCTCTGTTTTTTGTGGATGTTTGCAAAGAAAAGTAATTTCAGGATGTATATTGTATGCATTTATTCCTTTGACATTAAATGTACCTATTGAAACCTTTGAGTGTTGGCAGAAAAGAACTTGGATGCCCACAAGCTCTGGGCAGCTAATCCAATAGAGTCTTGGCCAGCTTCCCTCACTCTACTCTCATCATTTAGGCCGTCCAGAACTGCTGCCCATATTTCAGCTCGCACATCTACATCAGCCCTATAAACAATGACCTACGTTGGTTCCCAGTCCAGCAATAGCTCCATTTTGACATTCTCGAAGGTCTCTGCTGATCTCTGTCTTCCCCTCCAGCCATGCAGCATTTTCCTTGCATAATAACTCCTTTCAGTGGCCTGACATCAGCTATTGCTCTTGTGCGATGCCTCAGAGACCTAACAGCGCTTTACAAACCTGTGGTCGAATTGAGCAAAGTTGAGACATTAGAGGGCGCTCTGAGACTGTGAGGACAGTGGATTTTGCCTCGAATCTGAAGGGTTTATTTCTTCAACCTCATAATTCAGAAGCGTTCTTTCGCTTCAGCAAATATAATTACCTGGTGATGTGCGTGAAACAATTTTAATGAAACTAAAATTTAGGAGCAGACAAGGAGAACATACAGACCCATCACACCTGTGTGGGCACAGATTCAGTAACAACATTGAATCAGAATCAGGTTTATGATCACAGGCATGTGACGTGAAATTTGTTAACTTAGCAGCGGCAGTTCAATGTAATACATAATCTAGCAGAGAGAAAAAAAATAATAAATAAAATAAAACATAATAATAAATAAACAAGTAAATCAATTATGTATATTGAATAGATTTTTAAAATGTGTAAAACAGAAATACTGTATATTAAGAAAAAGTGAGGTAGTGTCCAAAGCTTCAATGTCCATTCAGGAATCGGATGGCAGAGGGGAAGAAGCTGTTCCTGAATCGCTGAGTGTGTGCCTTCAGGCTCCTGTACCTCCTCCCTGATGGTAACAGTGAAAAGGGCATGCCCTGGGTGCTGGAAGTCTTTAACAATGGATGCTGCCTTTTTGAGACACCGCTCCCTAAAGATATCCTGGGTACTTTGTAGGTTTGTGCCCAAGATGGAGTTGACTAGATTTACAACCTTCTGCAGCTTCTTTTGGTCCTGTGCAGTAGCCCCTCCATATCAGACAGTGATGCAGCCTGTCAGAATGCTCTCCACAGTACAACTATAGAAGTTTTTGAGTGTATTTGTTGACGTGCCAAATCTCTTCAAACTCCTAATAAAGTATAGCTGCTGTCCTGCCTTCTTTATGACTATATTGATATGTTGGGACCAGGTTAGATCCTAAGATCTTGACACCCAGGAACTTGAAACTGCTCACTCTCTCCACTTCTGAGGATTGGTATGTGTCCTTTCGTCTTACCCTTCCTGAAGTCCACAATCAACTTTTTCATCTTACTGATGTTGAGTGCCAGGTTGTTACTGTGGCACCACTCCACTAGTTGGCATATCTCACTCCTGTACACCCTCTCGTCACCACCTGAGATTCTACCAACAATGGTTGTATCGTCAGCAAATTTGCAGATGGTATTTGAGCTATGCCTAGCCACAGAATCATTTGTATATAGAGAGCAGAGCAGTGGGCTAAGCACACACCCCTGAGGTGCGCCAGTGTTGATCATCAGTGAGGAGGACATGTTATCACTAATCCGCACAGACTGTGGTCTTCCGGTTAGGAGGTCGAGGATCCAATTGCAGAGGGAGGTACAGAGGTCCAGGTTCTGCAATTTCTCAATCAGGATTGTGGGAGTGATGGTATTAAATGCTGAGCTATATTCAATGAACAGCATCCTGACGTAGGTGTATGTGTTATCCAGATGTCTAAAGCCGTGTGGAGAGCCATTGAGATTGCATCTGCCATTGACCTATTGTGGTGATAGGCAAATTGCAATGGGTCCAGGTCCTTGCTGAGACAGGAGTTCAGTCTAGTCATGATCAACCTCTCAAAGTATTTCATCACTGTCGATGTGAGTGATACCGGGCGATAGTCATTAAGGCAGCCCACGTTATTCTTCTTGGGCACTGGTATGATTGTTGCCTTTTTGAAGAAAGTGGGAACTTCTGTCCATAGCAGTGAGAGGTTGAAAATGTCCTTGAATGCTCCCGCTAGTTGGTTGACACAGGTTTTCAGAGCCTCACCAGGTACTCCATCGGAACCTCCTGCCTTGCGAGGGGAGCACGTTGCTAAGCTTGGCTGATCCATGTCAGTGTGTATGGCTCTTACAGGCCTCCTTTCACCCCATCCACGTAAATTGTCCTGCTTTGTTTTATGTGCAGAGGCCGCACAGCAACAGAACCTTTTGGCTTAAGGACCCCACACTGCCCAATTGCTTTTACTGTCAATAGATGGTTCGTTGATAATGATGAGATCAGTTTATTGACCCTGGTACTATCAAAAATGGATCTCAGGGTGGAGATTCGTCTTTATCAAAGGAGGTGTAAGGCTCCTTCCTTCGGTGAGCCTGCAGGCCCCCCGGGCCAAGGTGTAGCCCCTGCTTAGCCCCCGATCAGGGTCACGTGAAGCCATGTGAGCAGGTGGTGGATGATCATATGAGCAGCTGGTGCAGATCACAAGACCTGGTTGTGTGACCACTGATGCCAGGCAGAGAATCTCTGAAGAGTATTGTGGACAAGGCTCTGGGCTCACCCACCTTGTTAAGACACTGCCTAGAAGAAGACAATGGCAAACCACTTCTGTAGAAAGAACAATCATGGTCATGAAAAGCCCATGGTTGCTCACGTCATACGATATGGCACATAGTGATGATGATCGGTATCGAAAAGCATCCTGGTGCCACCCTAGACTTTGGTGAAGGTGTTCCTGCGAAGTATGGATGAATAAACTTGAGGAATGTGGTACAAACATCTTGAGGGCGAGGCCAAAAAGCATTTCAAAATGAATGGGTATCATCCATGACTTATAGCCTGGATTATCATGACATCTGGTGGAGTAGCAGTTTCAGCATCGGGTTTCAGGGCGGGTGGTCCCGGGTTCAAATCCAGCCAGCTCCTTCTATCTGTGCTGGATTGAGCGATCAATGCTAAAGAAATGGCAAAGTTGCCACCGGTTGCACCACAGGGCGCAGAGATGAATAACAAAACCATTCTTTAAGACAGTCACAAACATGAGAGATTCAGCAGATGCTGGAAATCCGGAGCAACACACACACAGTGCTGGAGGAACTCAGCAGGTCAGGCAGCATCTGTGGAAATGAATAAAGAGTCGATGTCTCGGGCCGAGACCCTTCTTCAGGATTTATGATAATGCTGATGTTCTAACTCATGATTTCCAGTACAATCTCCACGTCACTTAATGCCCCAGAACACATCCATCTCAATTCTGAGTGAAACAAACTCAATTCACCACTCTCTAACTGACCCAACCCTGAGTCCTATAAAACCAAAATCTCTTATCATAAACGGCCTACCTTTATTCTTAAACAGTACACTCTGGTCATGGACGAGCCTTTCAGGGATATCAGCTTAACTGTATCCAAACTGAGTGCCATGGAAATGTAGTGGTTAGTGCAACAGTATTACAGCTTGGGACATCGGAGTTCACATTTAATTCTGGCATTGTCTCTAAGGAGTCTCTGTCCGTCCTCCCCGTGAAATTTGTGGGTTTCCACCAATTGTCCAGAGACGTACTGAGCAGGTAAATGGGTCATTGTAAATCGTCCCGTGATTAGTTTAGGTTTAACCAGGTCTGACAAGGCCTGGGTCAAAGGGCTGGAAGGATGTGGATATGACAGGTAAGACCCAGGTTCAATTTCGCTGTTTCCCTTTGGCCTCACGGGATTCCTCCAGGTGCTCCGGTTTCCTGCCACATTCCAGAGAAGTATGGGTTAGTAGGTTAATTGGCCACGTGGGTGTAATTGGGTATTGCAGGCTCATTAGGCTGGAAGGGCCTGTTACCACACTGTATCTCTAAATAAAATAAAAACAACAAATAAACAGTCAAACCATCAGAATTGGAACGTTTCAATGAGACCCTGGTTGAACTTCCAACTTAGTGCAGACTTCCATTGATTCTGTTATGGTTATTATTCTATAGATTTATTAAGTATGCCTGCAAGAAAAAGAATCTAGGGTTGCATATGGTGGCATATATGTACTTTGATAATAAATTTACTTTGAACTTTTGAACTTCAAAACCTCTTCTCGTTCATCTAAACTTGAGCGAACATTGTCCTAGTATATTCAATCTCTTCTGATACAACAAACCCACCTTCTCCAGAGCCAGTCTACTGAGCCGCTGCTGTCCTTCCTATGCATACTAATGACCTCTGAACTGTACACCAGCTTCAGGTACGTAATTATATCCAGACCCTATATAATTGCAATAAGAATTCCTCACACCCGATTTCAAATGCTCTTTGTATAGTAACTTCGATCACATCACAAGCAGCTGCTAAGTCCGTTGGTAATACTCTTTCCACAGCAGTTATTTAATCAAAGCATCATGAAGATTAGATGCAGAATATTCAAAGAATTTGGTGTTACAGGAATATTTGCAGCAACAGCAACATTTTGTACCAATTATTTCTAAGGCTGTTTCATCAATCGTATCTGCATCAATTTAGTATTCCAGGCCCGAAACATCGACTGTTTACTCATTTCCATACACGCTGCCTGATCTGCTTGAGTTCCTCTTGGATTTCCAGCATCTGCAGACTTGCTCATTGTTAGTTGTTCTATTAGGCACCAGTTGTTTCCTAAATGCTGGGTCCTGTATCACCTCATCACACTGGAGGGTCTCCTCAGGTCAGGCAGACATGGGTTAACAGCCAAGGTTCCAGGCCGAGGCCCTTTGTCAGGACAGAAAAGAAAGGGGAAAGACACCAGAATAAAAAAGTGAGGGGAGGGTAAGGAGGATAGCTGGAAGGTGATAGGTGAAGCCAGGTGTGTGGGAAAGGTAAAAGGAAGGAATCTGATAGGAGGTGAGTGGACCATGGGAGAAAGGGAAGGAGGAGGGGCAACAGGGCCAGGTGATCAGCAGATACGAAAAGATAAGAGGCCAAAGTTGAAATAGAAGACGGAAGGGGGAGGGGGAGGGATATTTTTAAATCAGAAGGCGAATCGATGTTCATGCCATCAGCCTGGGGGCTAACCAGATGGAATATAAGGTGTTGCTCCTCCACCCTGACAGAGGCCTCATCCTTTTATTTAAAACATAAAATGCCCTGAACTTAAGCAAGAACAATCCAACAAATCTCAGAACAAAGGCAGTCATTAAATGAAAACACGAGGAAATCTGCAGATGCTGGAAATTCAGGCAACACACGCAAAATGCTGGTGGAACGCAGCAGGCCAGGCAGCATCTATAGGATAAGTACAGTTGAGGTTTCAGGCCAAGACCTTTCATCAGGACTAACTGGAAGAAGAGATGGTAAAAGATTTGAAAGTGGGAGGGGGAGGGGGAGATCAGAAATGATAGGAGGACTGGAGGGGGTGGGGTGAAGTTGAGAGCAGAAAGGTGATTGGCAAAAGGGATACAGAGCTGAAGAAGGGAAAGGATCATGGGATGGGAGGCCTAGGGAGAAAGAAAGGAGGAGGGGAGCACCAGAGGGAGATGGAGAGCAGGCAAGGAGTGATCGTGAGAGAGACTGAGAGAGAAAAAATGGACTTTATTCTTTAATAACTTAAAACAAAGGAAATCATTTTGAGATCAATGATGATACTCCTAGATGTCCACTAAGATCTCAACACCTGGCACTGAAGCCCCAGACCATTACAAGGGAAAGCATGTGCTCTGTTTCCTGGGCAGAGAGAAGTTAGGAGAACAGAGGGAGATGGAGAGAGGGAAGTACCAAACAAGGCCACCCTCCGCCATCAAACACAATCCCAGTACGTCTGTTCTGTGGCTCTGGTTCCTGTTCTAAGCCTCACACTGAAACAAGGCTTAACACAATAGGATGGATTTGCCCTGTAACATCAATGCCTGGTCCAATAAAAGCAAGGACATTTAAAAAAACCCTCCATCCCTTGATCTGTATAAGACCTTGTCGAGTTCAGGAGAAAACTATCAGGAGTTTTCTGTACATACGCGGCCATGACCAGTGAGTGTAGGGCACGTCGGATGCCCCTGAGCTGCGGGTTAAAAGTAGCAGAAAAGGCAGAGAATAGTCCTGGGCATTCAGTCTTCCGAGTACAGGTTCAGGGAGAGGACAGTGGAAGGAGAAAGGTCAAAGGTAATTTATTATCAAAGTTAATCCACATTATACAACTGTGAGATTCGTCTCTTCACAGGCAGCCACAAAACATAGAAACCAGGTAGAACTCAATAAAAAATACCAATGAGCAGGGGGAGAAGACCAAACAAACCAGACAAAACAACAAGAGCAAGCCAATAACTGAAGTTGGGTTCTCAGCCGCAGAGCCGCATGGGCACAAGAGGTTCTGCAGACACTGGAAATCCAGAGTAACACACACAAAATGCTGGAGGAACTCAGCAGGTCAGGCAGCGTCTATGGAGAGAGTAAAAACAGGCCGAGACCCTTTGTGTGTGTGTGGAGAACTGTAGAAAGCAGCATAAGCTGGAGATCAGATGGTGGAGAACTGCAGTCAGCACGTCTGAAACAAAATCAGCCATTCATGCCTGCTCCTCCACACAGGAAGCACATGACACAGCTTCACTTCTCTTTTACCAAAGCCTTGCATGCAGTCAGTGAGTGAGTTGAATCCCATGTCAAGGAATTTTTTGCCTCCTCTGTCCTGAGTAGCCTTTCCCCGTAGTTTGAGAATGTGACCCCAGGTTCTAGCCTCCCCATCCAGGGTCAACATCGTCCTCCCCTTGGCTGTGGAAGGTGTGAATATGACTTGACGTTTGGTGTTAGGCAGCCAAAGGTTGGTATTCTGAGTCACACCAGCCAACTTCTGAGCCCTTCTGCCAGGGAGGAAGTGAAGAAATTCTATATTCATTACAGGATAGAGAGAAAAAATCAGGTAAAGCTGAACAGTTTACATGGAGAGCATGAGCAAGGCTAGACATTACTTCACCTACATGGCAACTCTAAGTAGTTTTAACTGGCTGCGTTTCAAAGATTCAAATTACATTTGTTGTCAAAGTGTGTATGCAGAATACAACCCTGAGATTCGTTTTCCTGCAGATGGCCGTGGAACAAAGAAACACCATATACCTCATACACAGAAAATATTGAACACCCAATGTGCAAAAGAGAACAAATCGTGCAAATGACAAAAAATGACAAATAACGCACAGAATATTAAACATCAAACCACAGAGTCCCTGAAACAGTCTAGGAATGTTCAGTTTAATTCAGTTCAGATCAATTTAGCCCTGCGTCGTTCGTTGACTGCAGGCTGCAGATCCAGTCCTCCCCGTTCAAAATCACGCAAATTAGCACCAAATAAAAGAGTAACCAAAAAACGAGAAACACGCATAACTTCATGTGTTTGTTTGAGTTGGGATTGTTTATTTTCTACTCGCTGAGAGCAGAGATTGGTCCAAAGAATTGGATCAGATTGAGCTGGGTATAGACTGCTGATAGATCTGCTCATATCATCTAGAAGACAATGGATGTGCAATTAGATCTTGGAGAGTATCAGAAACAATCAAAGAGACAAATAGCATTGTCTTGGTTTGCTGACAACATTTATGTTTCCCTCTTCTGAAGCCATTTAAATAACGACTAAGATACGTTCCAGATTACACGATGAAAAAACTGTACTAAAATAATTTATACCAAACACAATAAAAATATGGTGGGAAAGAGAGAATTATTTGAACCAGCAGATCAATAATTTAGTTAATAAATACCTCCCAGATTAATGAAGACATTATATTTCTAAAGAAACTTTATCATGTGAAAACTTGTTAGGTGGGAGGTCACTTTTCCATTTTTTTTTGTAATTTATTTCTTTATTGAAGTTCATCATCAAACAAACATTTCCATAAGATGTATTTCAGACATTGTACATCATATATATCAGAGGTCACTTTCCATTATGGAAAAGGTTCAGTTAGGTACCTGATGCTAAGATGGTTGTGGTGGGGGTGGTGGAGAAGAAGATTGCTGGCCAGCCAGTGGCAGAGAGGACCCAGTTCAGGACTCACAATTGCGGGTTGGATCTGTTCTGCCTTTCTGTGTGAGTGAGAGTTTACTGACTGCTCTGCTGGAGTTCTTCGCTGCCAGGTGAGGTAATTGTACGAGAGCCAGCTCCCTTTATACTTCTGATTGTTCTTCACATGGTAGTGGCATGGGTACGTGACGATGTTGGCAGCTCATCCGCCTGGTGGTGGCATGGGTACGCGACGTTGGTGGCATGGTTACGTGACGATGGCGGCATGGTTACGTGACGATGGTGGCAGCTCATCCCCTGGTGGTGGAATGGGTACGTGACGATGGTGGCAGGTCATCCCTCTGGTGGGGGCATGGGTACTCGACGATGGTGGCAGCTCATCCCTCTGGTAGTGGCATGGGTACGTGACGATAGGGGCAGCTCATACCCCTGGTTGTGCATGGGTACGTGACGATGGTGGCATGGTTACGTGACGATGGTGGCATGGTTACGTCACGATAGTGGCAGGTCATCCTCTTGGTGGTGGCATGGGTACGTGACGATGTTGGCAGCTCATCCCCTGGTGGTGGAATGGGTACGTGACGATGTTGGCAGCTCATCCCTCTGGTGGTGGCATGGGTACTCGACGATGGTGGCAGCTCATCCCTCTGGTGGTGGCATGGGTACTCGACAATGTTGGCAGCTCATCCACCTGGTGGTGGCATGGGTACTCGACGATGTTGGCACCTCATCCCTCTGGTAGTGGCATGGGTACGTGACGATGGTGGCAGTTCATCCCCCTGGTGGTGGCATGGGTACGTGACGATGGTGGCAGTTCATCCCCCTGGTGGTGGCATGGGTACGTGACGATGGAGGCAGCTCATCCCCCTGGTGGTGGCATGGGTACGTGACGTTGGTGGCAGCTAATCCCTCTGGAGGTGGCATGGGTACGTGACGATGGTGGCAGCTCATCCCCCTTGTGGTGGCATGGGTACTCGATGATGTTGGCAGCTCATCCCGCTGGCGGTGGCATGGGTACTCAACGATGTTGGCAGCTCACCTCCCTGGTTGTGGCATGGGTACGTGACGATGGAGGCAGCTCATCCGACTGGTGGTGGCATGGGTACGTGACGATGTTGGCAGCTCATCCCACTGGTGGTGGCATGGGTACGTGATGATGGTGGTATCTCATCCCCCTGATGGTGGCATGGTTACGTGACCAAGGTGGGAGCTCATCCCCCTGGTGGTGGCACAGGTACTCGACAATGGTGGCAGCTCATCCCCTGTTGGTTGCATGGGTATGTGACGGTGGTGGCAGCTCACCCCCCTGGTTGTGGCATGGGTACATGACGATGTTGGCAGCTCATCCCTCTGGTGGTGGCATGGGTACGTGACGATGGTGGCAGCTCATCCCCCTGGTGGTGGCATGGGTACGTGACGATGGTGGCAGTTCATCCTCTTGGTGGTGGCATGGGTACGTGACGATGGTGGCAGCTCAGCCTCTTGGTGGTGGCATGGTTATGTGACGATGGTGGCAGCTCATCCCCCTGGTGGTGGCATGGGTACGTGTCGATGGTGGCAGCTCATCCCCCTGGTGGGGGCATCGGTACTCTACGATGGTGGCAGCTCATCCCCCTGGTGGGGGCATCGGTACGTGACGATGGTGGCAGCTCATCCCCCTAGTGGTGGCATGGGTACTCGATGATGTTGGCAGCTCATCCCCCTGTTGGTGGCATGGGTATTCGACGATGGTGGCAGCTCATCCCCCTGGTGGTGGCATGGGTACGTGACAATGGTGGCAGCTCATCCCCCTGGTGGTGGCATGTGTACGTGACGATGGTGGCAGCTCATCCCCCTGATGGTGGCATGGGTACTCTACGATGTTGGCAGCTCATCCCCTTGGTGGTGGCATTGGTACGTGACGATGGTGGCAGCTCATCCGACTGGTGGTGGTATGGGTACTCGATGATGTTGGCAGCTCAGCCTCCTGGTGGTGGCATGTGTACGTGACGATGGCGACATCTCATCCCCCTGATGGTGGCATGGGTACGTGACCAAGGTGGGAGCTCATCCCCCTGGTGGTGGCACAGGTACTCGACGATGGTGGCAGCTCATCCCCTGTTGGTGGCATGGCTACGTGACGGTGGTGGCAGCTCACACCCCTGGTTGTGGCATGGGTACGTGATGATGGTGGCAGCTCATCCCCCTGGTGGTGGCATGGGTACGTAACGATGGCGGCTGCTCATCCCCCTTCTGGTGGCATGTGTTCTCGACGATTGTGGCAGCTCATCCCCCTGGTGGTGGCATGGGTACGTGACGATGGTATCAGCTCATCCTCTTGGTGGTGTCATGGGTACTCGACGATAGTGGCAGCTCATCCTCTTGGTGGTGGCATGGGTACTCGACGATAGTGGCAGCTCATCCCCCTGGTGGTGGCATGGGTACGTAACGATGGCGGCTGCTCATCCCCCTTCTGGTGGCATGGGTTCTTGACGATGGTGGCAGCTCATCCCCCTTGTGGTGGCATGGGTACTCAACGATGTTGGCAGCTCACCTCCCTGGTTGTGGCATGGGTACGTGACGATGGAGGCAGCTCATCCTCCTGGTGTGGCATGGGTACGTGACGATGTTGGCAGCTCATCCCACTGGTGGTGGCATGGGTACGTGACGATGGTGGCAGCTCATCCCCCTGGTGGTGGCATGGGTAATCGACGATGGTGGCAGCTCCTCCTCTTGGTGGTGGCATGGGTATGTGACGATGGTGGCAGCTCATCCCCCTGGTGGTGGCATGGGTACTCGACGATGGTGGCAGCTCATCCCCCTGGTGGTGGCATGGGTACTCCACGATGTTGGCAACTCATCCCTCTGGTGGTGGAATGGTTACGTGACGATGGTGGCAGCTCATCCCCCTGGTGGTGGCATGGGTATGTGACGATGGTGGCAGCTCATCCTCTTGGTGGTGTCATGGGTACTGGACGATAGTGGCAGCTCATCCTCTTGGTGGTGGCATGGGCACGTGTTGATGGTGGGAGCTCATCCCCCTGGTGGTGGCATGGGTACGTAACGATGGCGGCTTCTGATCCCCCTTCTGGTGGCATGGGTTCTCGACGATGGTGGCAACTCATCCCCCTTGTGGTGGCATCGGTACTCTACGATGGTGGCAGCTCATCCCCCTGGTGGTGGCATGGGTACTCGATGATGTTGGCAGCTCATCCCCCTGGAGGTGGCATGGGTACTCAACGATGTTGGCAGCGCACCTCCCTGGTTGTGGCATGGGTACGTGACGATGGAGGCAGCTCATCTTCCTGGTGTGGCATGGGTACGTGACGATGTTGCCAGCTCATATCCTGGTGGTGGCATGGGTAATCGACGATCGTGGGAGCTCATCCCCCTGGTGGTGGCATGGGTACGTGACCAAGGTGGCATCTCATCCCCCTGGTGGTGGCATAGGTACGTGACGATGGTGGCAGCTCATCCCCCTGGTGGTGGCATGTGTACGTGACGATGGTGGCAGCTCATCCCCCTGATGGTGGCATGGGTCCCTGACGATGGTGGCAGCTCATCCTCCTGGTAGTGGCATTGGTACGTGACGATGGTGGCAGCTCATCCGACTGGTGGTGGCATGGGTACTCGATGATGTTGGCAGCTCAGCCTCCTGGTGGTGGCATGTGCACGTGACGATGGTGGCATCTCATCCCCCTGATGGTGGCATGGGTACGTGACCAAGGTGGGAGCTCATCCCCCTGGTGGTGGCACAGGTACTCGACGATGGTGGCAGCTCATCCCCTGTTGGTGGCATGGCTACGTGACGGTGGTGGCAGCTCACCCCCCTGGTTATGGCATGGGTACGTGACGATTGTGGCAGCTCATCCCCCTGGTGGTGGCATGGGTATGTGACGATGGTGGCAGCTCACCTCCCTGGTGGTGGCAAGGGTACTCGACAGTGGTGGCAGCTCATCGTCTTGGTGGTGGCATGGGTACTCGACGATGGTGGCAGCTCATCCCCCTTCTGGTGGCATGGGTTCTCGACGATGGTGGCAGCTCATCCCCCTGGTGGTGGCATGGGTACTCGATGATGTTGGCAGCTCATCCCGCTGGTGGTGGCATGGGTACTCAACGATGTTGGCAGCTCACCTCCCTGGTTGTGGCATGGGTACGTGACGATGGAGGCAGCTCATCCCCCTGGTGGTGGCATGGGTACGTGACGATGTTGGCAGCTCATCCCACTGGTGGTGGCATGGGTACGTGATGATGGTGGCATCTCATCCCCCTGATGGTGGCATGGGTACGTGACCAAGGTGGGAGCTCATCCCCCTGGTGGTGGCACAGGTACTCGACGGTGGTGGCAGCTCATCCCCTGTTGGTGGCATGGGTACGTGACGATGTTGGCAGCTCATCCCTCTGGTGGTGGCATGAGTACTCGACGATGGTGGCAGCTCATCCTCTTGGTGCTGGCATGGGTACGTGACGATGGTGGCAGTTCATCCTCTTGGTGCTGGCATGGGTATGTGACGATGGTGGCAGCTCATCCCCCTGATGGTGGCATGGGTCCCTGACGATGGTGGCAGCTCATCCTCCTGGTAGTGGCATGGGTACTCTACGATGTTGGCAGCTCATCCCCTTGGTGGTGGCATTGGTACGTGACGATGGTGGCAGCTCATCCCCCTGGTGGTGGCATGGGTACGTGTTGATGGTGGCAGCTCATCCACCTTGTGGTGGCATGGGTACTCGATGATGTTGGCAGCTCATCCCGCTGGTGGTGGCATGGGTACTCAACGATGTTGGCAGCTCACCTCCCTGGTTGTGGCATGGGTACGTGACGATGGAGGCAGCTCATCCCCCTGGTGGTGGCATGGGTACGTGACGATGTTGGCAGCTCATCCCACTGGTGGTGGCATGGGTACGTGATGATGGTGGCATCTCATCCCCCTGATGGTGGCATGGGTACGTGACCAAGGTGGGAGCTCATCCCCCTGGTGGTGGCACAGGTACTCGACGGTGGTGGCAGCTCATCCCCTGTTGGTGGCATGGGTACGTGACGATGTTGGCAGCTCATCCCTCTGGTGGTGGCATGAGTACTCGACGATGGTGGCAGCTCATCCTCTTGGTGCTGGCATGGGTACGTGACGATGGTGGCAGTTCATCCTCTTGGTGCTGGCATGGGTATGTGACGATGGTGGCAGCTCATCCCCCTGATGGTGGCATGGGTCCCTGACGATGGTGGCAGCTCATCCTCCTGGTAGTGGCATGGGTACTCTACGATGTTGGCAGCTCATCCCCTTGGTGGTGGCATTGGTACGTGACGATGGTGGCAGCTCATCCCCCTGGTGGTGGCATGGGTACGTGACGATGGTGGCAGCTCATCCTCTTGGTGCTGGCATGGGTACGTGACGATGGTGGCAGTTCATCCTCTTGGTGCTGGCATGGGTATGTGACGATGGTGGCAGCTCATCCCCCTGATGGTGGCATGGGTCCCTGACGATGGTGGCAGCTCATCCTCCTGGTAGTGGCATGGGTACTCTACGATGTTGGCAGCTCATCCCCTTGGTGGTGGCATTGGTACGTGACGATGGTGGCAGCTCATCCCCCTGGTGGTGGCATGGGTACGTAACGATGGCGGCTGCTCATCCCCCTGGTGGTGGCATGGGTACGTGTCGATGGTGGCAGCTCATCCCCCTGGTGGGGGCATCGGTACTCTACGATGGTGGCAGCTCATCCCTCTGGTGGGGGCATCGGTACGTGACGATGGTGGCAGCTCATCCCCCTGGTGGTGGCATGGGTATTCGACGATGGTGGCAGCTCATCCCCCTGGTGGTGGCATGGGTACTTGTCGATGGTGGCATCTCATCCCGCTGGTGGTGGCCTGGGAACGTGACGATGGTGGCAGCTCATCCCCCTGGTGGTGGCATGGGTATGTGACGATGGTGGCAGCTCATCCTCTTGGTGGTGTCATGGGTACTCGACGATTGTGGCCGCTCATCCTCTTGGTGGTGGCATGGGTACTCGACGATAGTGGCAGCTCATCCTCTTGGTTGTGGCATGGGTACGTGACGATGGTGGCAGCTCATCCTCCTGGTGGTGGCATGGGTACGTAACGATGGCGGCTGCTCATCCCCCTTCTGGTGGCATGGGTTCTCGACGATGGTGGCAGCTCATCCCCCTTGTGGTGGCATGGGTACTCAACGATGTTGGCAGCTCATCCCCCTGGTGGTGGCATGGGTACTCCACGATGTTGGCAACTCATCCCTCTGGTGGTGGCATGGTTACGTGACGATGGTGGCAGCTCATCCCCCTGGTGGTGGCATGGGTATGTGACGATGGTGGCAGCTCATCCTCTTGGTGGTGTCATGGGTACTGGACGATAGTGGCAGCTCATCCTCTTGGTGGTGGCATGGGCACGTGATGATGGTGGCAGCTCATCCCCCTGGTGGTGGCATGGGTACGTAACGATGGCGGCTTCTGATCCCCCTTCTGGTGGCATGGGTTCTCGACGATGGTGGCAGCTCATCCCCCTTGTGGTGGCATCGGTACTCTACGATGGTGGCAGCTCATCCCCCTGGTGGTGGCATGGGTACTCGATGATGTTGGCAGCTCATCCCCCTGGAGGTGGCATGGGTACTCAACGATGTTGGCAGCGCACCTCCCTGGTTGTGGCATGGGTACGTGACGATGGAGGCAGCTCATCTTCCTAGTGTGGCATGGGTACGTGACGATGTTGGCAGCTCATCCCACTGGTGGTGGTATGGGTACGTGACGATGGTGGCAGCTCATCCCCCTGGTGGGTGGCATGGGTACTCGACGATGGTGGCAGCTCATCCTCTTGGTGGTGGCATGGGTATGTGACGATGGTGGCAGCTCATCCCCCTGGTGGTGGCATGGGTACTCGACGATGATGGCAGCTCATCCCCCTGGTGGTGGCATGGGTAATCGATGATGGCGGCAGCTCATCCTCCTGGTGGTGGCATGTGTACGTGACGATGGTGGCAGCTCACTCCCCTGGTGGTGGCATGGCTACGTGGCAATGGTGGCAGTTCATTTCCCTGGTGGTGGCATGGTTTCTCGACGATGGTGGCAGCTCATCCCATTGGTGGTGGCATGGGTACGTGACGATGGTGGCAGCTCATCCCCCTTGTGGTGGCATGGGTACTCGATGATGTTGGCAGCTCATCCCGCTGGTGATGGCATGGGTACTCAACGATGTTGGCAGCTCACCTCCCTGGTGGTGGCATGGGTACGTGACGATGGAGGCAGCTCATCCCCCTGGTGGTGGCATGGGTACTCGATGATGTTGGCAGCTCAGTCTCCTGGTGGTGGCATGTGTACGTGACGATGGTGGCAGCTCATCCCCCTGATGGTGGCATGGCTACGTGATGGTGGTGGCAGCTCACCCCCCTGGTTGTGGCATGGGTACGTGACGATTGTGGCAGCTCATCCCCCTGGTGGTGGCATGAGTATGTGACGATGGTGGCAGCTCACCCCCCTGGTTGTGGCATTGGTACGTGACGATGGTGGCAGCTCATCCCCCTGGTGGTGGCATGGGTACTCGATGATGTTGGCAGCTCATCCTCTTGGTGGTGGCATGGGTAATCGACGATTTTGGGAGCTCATCCCCCTGGTGGTGGCATGGGTATGTGACGATGGTGGCAGCTCATCCCCCTGGTGGTGGCATGGGTATGTGACGATGGTGGCAGCTCATCCCCCTGGTGGTGGCATGGGTACTCGATGATGTTGTCAGCTCATCCCCCTGGTGGTGGTATGGGTACTCGACGATGTTGGCAACTCATCCCCCTGGTGGTGGCATGGGTACTTGACGATAGTGGCAGCTCATCCTTTTGGTGGTGGCATGGGTACGTGACGATGGTGGCAGCTCATCCCCCTGGTGGTGGCATGGGAACGTGACGATGGTGGCAGCTCACCCCCTGGTGGTGGCATGGTTACGTGACGATGGTGGCAGCTCATCCCCCTGGTGGTGGCATGGGTACTCTACGATGTTGGGAGCTCATCCCCCTGGTGGTGGCATGGGTACGTGATGATGGTGGCAGCTCATCCCCCTGGTGGTGGCATGGGTACTCGATGATGTTGGCAGCTCAGCCTCCTGGTGGTGGCATAGGTACGTGACGGTGGTGGCAGCTCACCCCCCTGGTTGTGGCCTGGGTACGTGACGATTGTGGCAGCTCATCCCCCTGGTGATGACATGGGTACGTAACCAAGGTGTGAGCTCATCCCCCTGGTGGTGGCACGGGTACTCGACGATGGTGGCAGCTCATCCCCTGTTGGTGGCATGGCTACGTGACGGTGGTGGCAGCTCATCCCCCTGGTGGTGGCATGGGTAGTCGACGATGTTGGCAGCTCACCCCCCTGGTTGTGGCATGGGTATGTGACGATGGTGGCAGCTCATCCCCCTGGTGGTGGCATGGGTACGTGACGATGGTGGCAGCTCATCCCCCTGGTGGTGGCATGGGTATTCGACGATGGTGGCAGCTCGTTCCCCTGGTGGTGGCATGGGCACGTGACAATGGTGGCAGCTCATTCCCTTGGTGGTGGCATGGGTACTCGACAATGGTGGCAGCTCATCCCCCTGGTGGTGGCATGGGTAGTCGATGATGTTGGCAGCTCATCCCACTGGTGGTGGCATGGGAACGTGACGATGGTGGCAGCTCATCCTCTTGGTGGTGGCATGGGTATGTGACGATGTTGGCAGCTCATCCCTCTGGTGGTGGCATGGGTACTCGTCGATGGTGGCAGCTCGTCCCCCTGGTGGTGGCTTGGGCACGTGACGATGGTGGCAGCTCATCCCCCTGGTGGTGGCATGGGTACGTAACGATGGCGGCTGCTCATCCCCCTTCTGGTGGCATGGGTTCTCGACGATGCTGGCAGCTCATCCCCCTGATGGTGGCATCGTTACTCTACGATGGTGGCAGCTCATCCCCCTGGTGGTGGCATGGGTACTCGATGATGTTGGCAGCTCATCCCCCTGGTGGTGGCATGGGTACTCGACGATGTTGGCAACTCATCCCCCTGGTGGTGGCATGGTTACGTGACGATGGTGGCAGCTCATCCCCCTGGTGGTGGCATGGGTACGTGTCGATGGTGGCAGCTCATCCCCCAGGTGGGGGCATCGGTACTCTACGATGGTGGCAGCTCATCCCCCTGGTGGGGGCATCGGTACGTTACGATGTTGGCGGCTCATCCCCCTGGTGGTGGCATGGATACTCGATGATGTTGGCAGCTCACCTCCCTGGTGGTGGCATGGGTACTCGACAGTGGTGGCAGCTCATCGTCTTGGTGGTTGCATGGGTACGTGACGATGGTGGCAGCTCATTCCCTTGGTGGTGGCATGGGTACTCGACGATGGTGGCAGCTCATCCCCCTGGTGGTGGCATGGCTACGTGGCGATGGTGGCAGCTCATCCCCCTGGTGGTGGCATGGGTACGTAACGATGGCCGCAGCTCATCCCCCTGGTGGTGGCATGGGTATGTGTCGATGGTGGCAACTCATCCCCCTGGTGGTGGCATGGGTACGTGACGATGGTGGCAGCTCATCCCCCTGGTGGTGGCATGGGTACTCGATGATGTTGTCAGCTCATCCCCCTGGTGGTGGCATGGGTACTCGACGATGTTGGCAACTCATCCCCCTGGTGGTGGCATGGTTACGTGACGATGGTGGCAGCTCATCCCCCTGGTGGTGGCATGGGTACTCGACGATAGTGGCAGCTCATCCTCTTGGTGGTGGCATGGGTACTCGACGATAGTGGCAGCTCATCCTCTTGGTGGAGGCATGGGTACGTGACGATGGTGGCAGCTTATCCCCCTGGTGGTGGCATGGGTACGTGACGATGGTGGCAGCTCATCCCCCTGGTGGTGGCATGTGTACTCGATGATGTTGGCAGCTCATCCCCCTGGTGGTGGCATGGGTACTCTACGATGTTGGCAGCTCATCCCCCTGGTGGTGGCATGGTAACATGACGATGGTGGCAGCTCACCCCCTCGTGGTGGCATGGGTACGTGACGATGTTGGCAGCTCATCCCTCTGGTGGTGGCATGGGTACTCGACGATGGAGGCAGCTCGTCCCCCTGGTGGTGGCATGGGCACGTGACGATGGTGGCAGCTGATCCCCCTGGTGGTGGCATGGGTACGTGACGATGGTGGCAGCTCATCCCCCTGGTGGTGTCATGGGTACGTGACGATGGTGCCATCTCATCCCCCTGGTCGTGACATGGGTACGTGACGATGGTGGCAGTTCATCCCCCTGGTGGTGGCATGAGTAATCGTTGATGGCGGCAGCTCATCCCCCTGGTGGTGGCATGGGTACGTGACGATGGTGGCAGTTCATCCTCTTGGTGGTGGCATGGGTACGTGACGATGGTGGCAGCTCATCCCCCTGGTGGTGGCATGGGTACGTGACGATGGTGGCAGTTCATCCTCTTGGTGGTGGCATGGGTACGTGACGATGGTGGCAGTTCATCCTCTTGGTGGTGGCATGGGTACGTGACGATGGTGGCAGTTCATCCTCTTGGTGGTGGCATGGGTACGTGACGATGTTGGCAGTTCATCCTCTTGGTGGTGGCATGGGTACGTGACGATGTTGGCAGCTCATCCCCCTGGTGGTGGCATGGGTACGTGACGATGTTGGCAGCTCATCCCCCTGGTGGTGGCATGGGTACGTGACGATGGTGGCAGCTCAGCCTCTTGGTGGTGGCATGGGTACGTGACGATGGTGGCAGTTCATCCTCTTGGTGGTGGCATGGGTACGTGACGATGGTTGCTGCTCATCCCCCTGGTGGTGGCATGGGTAATCGACGATTTTGGGAGCTCATCCTCCAGGTGGTGACATGGGTACGTGACCAATGTGGGAGCTCATCCCCCCCTGGTCGTGACATGTGTAAGTGACGATGGTGGCAGTTCATCCCCCTGGTGGTGGCATGAGTAATCGTTGATGGCGGCAGCTCATCCCCCTGGTGGTGGCATGTGTACGTGACGATGGTGGCAGCTCACCCCCCTGGTGGTGGCATGGCTACGTGGCGATGGTGGCAGCACATCCCCCTTGTGGTGGCATGGGTACTCGATGATGTTGGCAGCTCATCCCCCTGGTGGTGGCATGGGTACTCAACGATAGTGGCAGCTCATCCTCTTGGTGGTGGCATGGGCACGTGATGATGGTGGCAGCTCATCCCCTTGGTGGTGGCATGGCTACGTAACGATGGCGGCTGCTCATCCCCCTTCTGGTGGCATGTGTTCTCGACGATGGTGGCAGCTCATCCCCCTTGTGGTGGCATGGCTATGTGGCGATGGTGGCAGCTCATCCCCCTGGTGGTGGCATGGTTACGTGACGATGGTGGCAGCTCATCCCCCTGGTGGTGGCATGGGTACGTGGCGATGGTGGCAGCTCATCCTCTTGGTGGTGTCATCGGTACTCGACGATAGTGGCAGCTCATCCTCTTGGTGGTGGCATGGGAACTCGACGATAGTGGCAGCTCATCCTCTTGGTTGTGGCATGGGTATGTGACGATGGTGGCAGCTCATCCTCCTGGTGGTGGCATGGGTACGTAATGATGGCGGCTGCTCATCCCCCTTCTGGTGGCATGGGTTCTCGACGATGGTGGCAGCTCATCCCCCTTGTGGTGGCATGGGTACTCAACGATGTTGGCAGCTCACCTCCCTGGTTGTGGGATGGGTACGTGACGATGGAGGCAGCTCATCCTCTTGGTTGTGGCATGGGTATGTGACGATGGTGGCAGCTCATCCCCCTGGTGGTGGCATGAGTACGCGACGATGGTGGCAGCTCATCCCCCTGGTGGTGGCATGGGTACTCGACGATGTTGTCAACTCATCCCCCTTGTGGTGGCATGGTTACGTGATGATGGTGGCAGCTCATCCCCCTGGTGGTGGCATGGGTACGTGACGATGGTGGCAGCTCATCCTCTTGGTGGTGTCATGGGTACTGGACGATAGTGGCAGCTCATCCTCTTGGTGGTGGCATGGGCACGTGAAGATGGTGGCAGCTCATCCCCCTGGTCGTGGCATGGGTACTCAACGATGTTGGCAGCTCACCTCCCTGGTTGTGGCATGGGTACGTGACGATGGAGGCAGCTCATCTTCCTGGTGTGGCATGGGTACGTGACGATGGTGGCAGCTCATCCTCTTGGTGGTGGCATGGGTATGTGACGATGGTGGCAGCTCATCCCCCTGGTGGTGGCATGGGTACTCGACGATGGTGGCAGCTCATCCCCCTGGTGGTGGCATGGGTAATCGATGATGGCTGCAGCTCATCCTCCTGGTGGTGGCATGTGTACATGACGATGTTGGCAGCTCATCCTGCTGGTGGTGGCATGGGTACGTGACAATGGAGGCAGCTCATCCTCCTGGTGTGGCATGCGTACGTGACGATGTTGGCAGCTCATCCCACTGGTGGTGGCATGGGTACATGACGATGGTGGCAGCTCATCCCCCTGGTGGTGGCATGGGCATGTGATGATGTTGCCAGCTCATATCCTGGTGGTGGCATGGGTAATCGACGATCGTGGCAGCTCATCCCCCTGGTGGTGGCACAGGTACTCGACGATGGTGGCAGCTCATCCCCTGTTGGTGGCATGGCTACGTGACGGTGGTGGCAGCTCACCACCCTGGTTGTGGCATGGGTACGTGACGATTGTGGCAGCTCATCCCCCTGGTGGTGGCATGGGTATGTGACGATGGTGGCAGCTCATCCCCCTGGTGGTGGCATGGGTATGTGACGATGGTGGCAGCTCATCCCCCTGGTGGTGGCAAGGGTACTCGACAGTGGTGGCAGCTCATTGTCTTGGTGGTGGCATGGGTACTCGATGATGGTGGCAGCTTATCCCCCTTCTGGTGGCATGGGTTCTCGACGATGGTGGCAGCTCATCCCCCTGGTGGTGGCATGGGTACGTGACGATGGTGGCAGCTCATCCCCATTGTGGTGGCATGGGTACTCGATGATGTTGGCAGCTCATCCCGCTGGCGGTGGCATGGGTACTCAACGATGTTGGCAGCTCACCTCCCTGGTTGTGGCATGGGTACGTGACGATGGAGGCAGCTCATCCTCCTGGTGTGGCATGGGTACGTGACGATGTTGGCAGCTCATCCCACTGGTGGTGGCATGGGTACGTGACGATTGTGGCAGCTCATCCCCCTGGTGGTGGCATGAGTATGTGACGATGGTGGCAGCTCACCCCCCTGGTTGTGGCATTGGTACGTGACGATGGTGGCAGCTCATCCCCCTGGTGGTGGCATGGGTACTCGATGATGTTGGCAGCTCATCCTCTTGGTGGTGGCATGGGTACTCGACGATAGTGGCAGCTCATCCTTTTGGTGGTGGCATGGGTACGTGACGATGGTGGCAGCTCATCCCCCTGGTGGTGGCATGGGTACGTGACGATGGTGGCAGCTCATCCTCTTGCTGGTGGCATGGGTACATGACGATGGTGGCAGCTCATCCCCCTGGTGGTGGCATGGGTACGTGACGATGGTGGCAGCTCATCCCCCTGGTGGTGGCATGGGTACTCGATGATGTTGTCAGCTCATCCCCCTGGTGGTGGTATGGGTACTCGATGATGTTGGCAACTCATCCCCCTGGTGGTGGCATGGTTACGTGACGATGGTGGCAGCTCATCCCCCTGGTGGTGGCATGGGTACTCTACGATGTTGGCAGCTCATCCCCCTGGTGGTGGCATGGGTACGTGATGATGGTGGCAGCTCATCCCACTGGTTGTGTCATGGGTACTCGATGATGTTGGCAGCTCAGCCTCCTGGTGGTGGCATAGGTACGTGACGGTGGTGGCAGCTCACCCCCCTGGTTGTGGCATGGGTACGTGACGATTGTGGCAGCTCATCCCCCTGGTGATGACATGGGTACGTAACCAAGGTGTGAGCTCATCCCCCTGGTGGTGGCACGGGTACTCGACGATGGTGGCAGCTCATCCCCTGTTGGTGGCATGGCTACGTGACGGTGGTGGCAGCTCATCCCCCTGGTGGTGGCATGGGTACTCGACGATGTTGGCAGCTCATCCCCCTGGTGGTGGCATGGGAACGTGGCGATGGTGGCAGCTCACCCCCTGGTGGTGGCATGGGTACGTGACGACGTTGGCAGCTCATCCCCCTGGTGGTGGCATGGGCACGTGACAATGGTGGCAGCTCATTCCCTTGGTGGTGGCATGGGTACTCGACGATGGTGGCAGCTCATCCCCCTGGTGGTGGCATGGGTAGTCGATGATGTTGGCAGCTCATCCCACTGGTGGTGGCATGGGTACGTGACGATGTTGGCAGCTCATCCCTCTGGTGGTGGCATGGGTACTCGTCGATGGTGGCAGCTCGTCCCCCTGGTGGTGGCTTGGGCACGTGACGATGGTGGCAGCTCATCCCCCTGGTGGTGGCATGGGTACGTAACGATGGCGGCTGCTCATCCCCCTTCTGGTGGCATGGGTTCTCGACGATGCTGGCAGCTCATCCCCCTGATGGTGGCATCGTTACTCTACGATGGTGGCAGCTCATCCCCCTTGTGGTGGCATGGGTACTCGATGATGTTGGCAGCTCATCCCCCTGGTGGTGGCATGGGTACTCGACGATGTTGGCAACTCATCCCCCTGGTGGTGGCATGGTTACGTGACGATGGTGGCAGCTCATCCCCCTGGTGGTGGCATGGTTACGTGACGATGGTGGCAGCTCATCCCCCTGGTGGTGGCATGGCTACGTGGCGATGGTGGCAGCACATCCCCCTTGTGGTGGCATGGGTACTCGATGATGTTGGCAGCTCATCCCCCTGGTGGTGGCATGGGTACTCAACGATAGTGGCAGCTCATCCTCTTGGTGGTGGCATGGGTACGTAACGATGGCGGCTGCTCATCCCCCTTCTGGTGGCATGTGTTCTCGACGATGGTGGCAGCTCATCCCCCTTGTGGTGGCATGGCTACGTGGCGATGGTGGCAGGTCATCCCCCTGGTGGTGGCATGGTTACGTGACGATGGTGGCAGCTCATCCCCCTGGTGGTGGCATGGGTACGTGGCGATGGTGGCAGCTCATCCTCTTGGTGGTGTCATGGGTATTCGACGATAGTGGCAGCTCATCCTCTTGGTGGTGGCATGGGTACTCGACGATAGTGGCAGCTCATCCTCTTGGTGGTGGCATGGGTACATGACGATGGTGGCAGCTCATCCTCCTGGTGGTGGCATGGGTACGTAATGATGGCGGCTGCTCATCCCCCTTCTGGTGGCATGGGTTCTCGACGATGGTGGCAGCTCATCCCCCTTGTGGTGGCATGGGTACTCAACGATGTTGGCAGCTCACCTCCCTGGTTGTGGGATGGGTACGTGACGATGGAGGCAGCTCATCCTCTTGGTGGTGGCATGGGTATGTGACGATGGTGGCAGCTCATCCCCCTGGTGGTGGCATGGGTACTCGACGATGGTGGCAGCTCATCCCCCTGGTGGTGGCATGGGTACTCGACGATGTTGGCAACTCATCCCCCTGGTGGTGGCATGGTTACGTGATGATGGTGGCAGCTCATCCCCCTGGTGGTGGCATGGGTACGTGACGATGGTGGCAGCTCATCCTCTTGGTGGTGTCATGGGTACTGGACGATAGTGGCAGCTCATCCTCTTGGTGGTGGCATGGGCAGGTGAAGATGGTGGCAGCTCATCCCCCTGGTGGTGGCATGGGTACGTAACGATGGCGGCTGCTCATCCCCCTTCTGGTGGCATGGGTTCTCGACGATGGTGGCAGCTCATCCCCCTTGTGGTGGCATCGGTACTCTACGATGGTGGCAGCTCATCCCCCTGGTGGTGGCATGGGTACTCGATGATGTTGGCAGCTCATCCCCCTGGTGGTGGCATGGGTACTCAACAATGTTGGCAGCTCACCTCCCTGGTTGTGGCATGGGTACGTGACGATGGAGGCAGCTCATCTTCCTGGTGTGGCATGGGTACTCGACGATGGTGGCAGCTCATCCTCTTGGTGGTGGCATGGCTATGTGACGATGGTGGCAGCTCATCGCCCTGGTGGTGGCATGGGTAATCGATGATGGCTGCAGCTCATCCTCCTGGTGGTGGCATGTGTACATGACGATGTTGGCAGCTCATCCTGCTGGTGGTGGCATGGGTACTCAACGATGTTGGCAGCTCACCTCCCTGGTTGTGGCATGGGTACGTGACAATGGAGGCAGCTCATCCTCCTGGTGTGGCATGGGTACGTGACGATGTTGGCAGCTCATCCCACTGGTGGTGGCATGGGTACGTGACGATGGTGGCAGCTCATCCCCCTGGTGGTGGCATGGGCATGTGATGATGTTGCCAGCTCATATCCTGGTGGTGGCATGGGTAATCGACGATCGTGGCAGCTCATCCCCCTGGTGGTGGCACAGGTACTCGACGATGGTGGCAGCTCATCCCCTGTTGGTGGCATGGCTACGTGACGGTGGTGGCAGCTCACCCCCCTGGTTGTGGCATGGGTACTCGACGATGGTGGCAGCTCATCCCCTGTTGGTGGCATGGGTACGTGACGATTGTGGCAGCTCATCCCCCTGGTGGTGGCATGGGTATGTGACGATGGTGGCAGCTCACCTCCCTGGTGGTGGCAAGGGTACTCGACAGTGGTGGCAGCTCATCGTCTTGGTGGTGGCATGGGTACTCGATGATGGTGGCAGCTCATCCCCCTTCTGGTGGCATGGGTTCTCGACGATGGTGGCAGCTCATCCCCCTGGTGGTGGCATGGGTACGTGACGATGGTGGCAGCTCATCCCCATTGTGGTGGCATGGGTACTCGATGATGTTGGCAGCTCATCCCGCTGGCGGTGGCATGGGTACTCAACGATGTTGGCAGCTCACCTCCCTGGTTGTGGCATGGGTACGTGACGATGGAGGCAGCTCATCCTCCTGGTGTGGCATGGGTACGTGACGATGTTGGCAGCTCATCCCACTGGTGGTGGCATGGGTACGTGACCAAGGTGGGAGCTCATCCCCCTGGTGGTGGCACAGGTACTCGACGATGGTGGCAGCTCATCCCCTGTTGGTTGCATGGGTATGTGACGGTGGTGGCAGCTCACCCCCCTAGTTGTGGCATGGGTACGTGACGATGTTGGCAGCTCATCCCTCTGGTGGTGGCATGAGTACTCGACGATGGTGGCAGCTCGTCCCCCTGGTGGTGGCATGGGTACGTGACGATGGTGGCAGTTCATCCTCTTGGTGGTGGCATGGGTACGTGACGATGGTGGCAGCTCAGCCTCTTGGTGGTGGCATGGGTATGTGACGATGGTGGCAACTCATCCCCTTGGTGGTGGCATGGGTCCCTGACGATGGTGGCAGCTCATCCTCCTGGTAGTGGCATGGGTACTCTACGATGTTGGCAGCTCATCCCCTTGGTGGTGGCATTGGTACGTGTCGATGGTGGCAGCTCATCCCCCTGGTGGGGGCATGGGTACGTGTCGATGGTGGCAGCTCATCCCCCTGGTGGGGGCATCGGTACTCTATGATGGTGGCAGCTCATCCCCCTGGTGGGGGCATCGGTACGTGACGATGGTGGCAGCTCATCCCCCTGGTGGTGGCATGGGTACTCGATGATGTTGGCAGCTCATCCCCCTGTTGGTGGCATGGGTATTCGACAATGGTGGCAGCTCATCCCCCTGGTGGTGGCATGGGTACTTGTCGATGGTGGCATCTCATCCCGCTGGTGGTGGCATGGGTACATGACGATGGTGGCAGCTCATCCCCCTGGTTGTGGCATGGGTAATCGATGATTTTGGGAGCTCATCCCCCTGATGGTGGCATGGGTACGTGACCAAGGTGGCATCTCATCCCCCTGGTGGTGGCATAGGTACGTGACGATGGTGGCAGCTCATCCCCCTGGTGGTGGCATGTGTACGTGACGATGGTGGCAGCTCATCCCCCTGATGGTGGCATGGGTCGCTGACGATGGTGGCAGCTCATCCTCCTGGTAGTGGCATGGGTAGTCTACGATGTTGGCAGCTCATCCCCTTGGTGGTGGCATTGGTACGTGACGATGGTGGCAGCTCATCCGATTGGTGGTGGCATGGGTACTCGATGATGTTGGCATCTCAGCCTCCTTGTGGTGGCATGTGTACGTGACGATGGCGACATCTCATCCCCCTGATGGTGGCATGGGTACGTGACCAAGGTGGGAGCTCATCCCCCTGGTGGTGGCACAGGTACTCGACGATGGTGGCAGCTCATCCCCTGTTGGTGGCATGGCTACGTGACGGTGGTGGCAGCTCACACCCCTGGTTGTGGCATGGGTACGTGACGATTGTGGCAGCTCATCCCCCTGGTGGTGGCATGGGTATGTGACGATGGTGGCAGCTCACCTCCCAGGTGGTGGCAAGGGTACTCGACAGTGGTGGCAGCTCATCGTCTTGGTGGCGGCATGGGTACTCGACGATGGTGGCAGCTCATCCCACTGTTGGTGGCATGGGCATG
Source organism: Hypanus sabinus (assembly GCF_030144855.1). Lineage (NCBI taxonomy): Eukaryota > Metazoa > Chordata > Chondrichthyes > Myliobatiformes > Dasyatidae > Hypanus > Hypanus sabinus. Next base: position 77,857,704 of record NC_082718.1, read on the forward strand.
TGACGATGGTGGCAGCTCATCCCCCTGGTTGTGGCATGGGTACTCGACGATGGTGGCAGCTCATTCCCCTGGTGGTGGCATGGGTAGTCAACGATGTTGGCAGCTCACCCCCTGGTTGTGGCATGGGTACGTGACGATGGTGGCAGCTCGTCCCCCTGGTGGTGGCATGGGTACGTGACGATGGTGGCAGCTCATCCCCCTGGTGGTGACATGGGTACGTGACGATGGTGGCAGCTCATCCCCCTGGTGGTGGCATGGGTACGTGACGATGGTGGCAGCTCATCCCCCTGGTGGTGACATGGGTACGTGACGATGGTGGCAGCTCATCCCCCTGGTGGTGGCATGTGTACGTGACGATGGTGGCAGTTCACCCCCCTGGTGGTGGCATGGGTACGTAACGATGGTGGCAGCTCATCCCCCTGGTGGTGGCATGGGTACTCGACGATGTTGGCAGCTCATCCCCCTGGTGGTGGCATGGGTACTCGACGATGTTGGCAGCTCACCCCCCTGGTGGTGGCATGGCTACGTGGCGATGGTGGCAGCTCATCCCCCTGGTGGTGGCATGGGTACTCGACGATAGTGGCAGCTCATCCTCTTGGTGGTGGCATGGGTACGTGACGATGGTGGCAGTTCATCCCCCTGGTGGTGGCATGAGTAATCATTGATGGCGGCAGCTCATCCCCCTGGTGGTGGCATGTGTACGTGACGATGGTGGCAGCTCACCCCCCTGGTGGTGGCATGGCTACGTGACGATGGTGGCAGCTCATCCCGCTGGTGGTGGCATGGGTACTCGATGATGTTGGCAGCTCATCCCCCTGGTGGTGGCATGGGTACTCAATGATAGTGGCAGCTCATCCTCTTGGTGGTGGCATGGGCACGTGATGATGGTGGCAGCTCATCCCCCTGGTGGTGGCATGGGTACGTAACGATGGCGGCTGCTCATCCCCCTTCTGGTGGCATGTGTTCTCGACGATGGTGGCAGCTCATCCCCCTGGTGGTGGCATGGTTACGTGACGATGGTGGCAGCTCATCCCCCTGGTGGTGGCATAGGTAAGTGACGATGGTGGCAGCTCATCCTCTTGGTGGTGTCATGGGTACTCGACGATAGTGGCAGCTCATCCTCTTGGTGGTGGCATGGGTACTCGACGATAGTGGCAGCTCATCCTCTTGGTTGTGGCATGGGTACGTAACAATGGCGGCTGCTCATCCCCCTTCTGGTGGCATGGGTTCTCGACGATGGTGGCAGCTCATCCCCCTTGTGGTGGCATGGGAACTCAACGATGTTGGCAGCTCACCTCCCTGGTTGTGGCATGGGTACGTGACGATGGAGGCAGCTCATCCTCCTGGTGTGGCATGGGTACGTGACGATGGTGGCAGCTCATCCCACTGGTGGTGGCATGGGTACGTGACGATGTTGGCAGCTCATCCCACTGGTGGTGGCATGGGTAATCGACGATGGTGGCAGCTCATCCTCTTGGTGGTGGCATGGGTATGTGACGATTGTGGCAGCTCATCCCCCTGGTGGTGGCATGGGTACTCGACGATGGTGGCAGCTCATCCCCCTGGTGGTGGCATGGGTACTCCACGATGTTGGCAACTCATCCCTCTGGTGGTGGCATGGTTACGTGACGATGGTGGCAGCTAATCCCCCTGGTGGTGGCATGGGTAGGTGACGATGGTGGCAGCTCATCCTCTTGGTGGTGGCATGGGCACGTGATGATGGTGGCAGCTCATCCCCCTGGTGGTGGCATGGGTACGTAACGATGGCGGCTTCTGATCCCCCTTCTGGTGGCATGGGTTCTCGACGATGGTGGCAGCTCATCCCCCTTGTGGTGGCATCGGTACTCTACGATGGTGGCAGCTCATCCCCCTGGTGGTGGCATGGGTACTCGATGATGTTGGCAGCTCATCCCCCTGGAGGTGGCATGGGTACTCAACGATGTTGGCAGCGCACCTCCCTGGTTGTGGCATGGGTACGTGACGATGGAGGCAGCTCATCTTCGTGGTGTGGCATGGGTACGTGACGATGTTGGCAGCTCATCCCACTGGTGGTGGTATGGGTACGTGACGATGGTGGCAGCTCATCCCCCTGGTGGGTGGCATGGGTACTCGACGATGGTGGCAGCTCATCCTCTTGGTGGTGGCATAGGTATGTGACGATGGTGGCAGCTCATCCCCCTGGTGGTGGCATGGGTACTCGACGATGATGGCAGCTCATCCCCCTGGTGGTGGCATGGGTAATCGATGATGGCGGCAGCTCATCCTCCTGGTGGTGGCATGTGTACATGACGATGGTGGCAGCTCACTCCCCTGGTGGTGGCATGGCTACGTGGCGATGGTGGCAGTTCATCCCCCTGGTGGTGGCATGGTTTCTCGACGATGGTGGCAGCTCATCCCCCTGGTGGTGGCATGGGTACGTGACGATGGTGGCAGCTCATCCCCCTTGTGGTGGCATGGGTACTCAACGATGTTGGCAGCTCAGCTCCCTGGTTGTGGCATGGGTACGTGACGATGGAGGCAGCTCATCCTCCTGGTGTGGCATGGGTACGTGACGATGTTGCCAGCTCATATCCTGGTGGTGGCATGGGTACTCGACGATCGTGGCAGCTCATCCCCCTGGTGGTGGCATGGGTACGTGACCAAGGTGGCATCTCATCCCCCTGGTGGTGGCATAGGTACGTGACGATGGTGGCAGCTCATCCCCCTGATGGTGGCATGGGTCCCTGACGATGGTGGCAGCTCATCCTCCTGGTAGTGGCATGGGTACTCGATGATGTTGGCAGCTCAGCCTCCTGGTGGTGGCATGTGCACGTGACGATGGTGGCATCTCATCCCCCTGATGGTGGCATGGGTACGTGACCAAGGTGGGAGCTCATCCCCCTGGTGGTGGCATGGCTACGTGACGGTGGTGGCAGCTCACCCCCCTGGTTATGGCATGGGTACGTGACGATTGTGGCAGCTCATCCCCCTGGTGGTGGCATGGGTATGTGATGATGGTGGCAGCTCATCCCCCTGGTGGTGGCATGTGCACATGACGATGGTGGCATCTCATCCCCCTGATGGTGGCATGGCTACGTGACGGTGGTGGCAGCTCACCCCCCTGGTTATGGCATGGGTACGTGACGATGGTGGCAGCTCATCCCCCTTCTGGTGGCATGTGTTCTCGATGATGGTGGCAGCTCATCCCCCTGGTGGTGGCATGGGTAAGTGACGATGGTGGCAGCTCATCCTCTTGGTGGTTGCATGGGTACTCGACGATAGTGGCAGCTCATCCTCTTGGTGGTGGCATGGGTACTCGACGATAGTGGCAGCTCATCCTCTTGGTTGTGGCATGGGTACGTGACGATGGTGGCAGCTCATCCTCCTGGTGGTGGCATGGGCACGTAACGATGGCGGCTGCTCATCCCCCTTCTGGTGGCATGGGTTCTCGACGATGGTGGCAGCTCATCCCCCTTGTGGTGGCATGGGTACTCAACGATGTTGGCAGCTCACCTCCCTGGTTGTGGCATGGGTACGTGACGATGTTGGCAGCTCATCCCACTGGTGGTGGCATGGGTACGTGACGATGGTGGCAGCTCATCCCCCTGGTGGTGGCATGGCTACGTGACGATGGTGGCAGCTCATCCCCCTGGTGGTGGCATGGGTAATCGACGATGGTGGCAGCTCATCCTCTTGGTGGTGGCATGGTTACGTGACGATGGTGGCAGCTCATCCCCCTGGTGGTGGCATGGGTACTCCACGATGTTGGCAACTCATCCCTCTGGTGGTGGCATGGTTACGTGACGATGGTGGCAGCTAATCCCCCTGGTGGTGGCATGGGTATGTGACGATGGTGGCAGCTCATCCTCTTAGTGGTGTCATGGGTACTGGACGATAGTGGCAGCTCATCCTCTTGGTGGTGGCATAGGTATGTGACGATGGAGGCAGCTCATCCTCCTGGTGTGGCATGGGTACGTGACGATGTTGCCAGCTCATATCCTGGTGGTGGCATGGGTACTCGACGATCGTGGCAGCTCATCCCCCTGGTGGTGGCATGGGTACGTGACCAAGGTGGCATCTCATCCCCCTGGTGGTGGCATAGGTACGTGACGATGGAGGCAGCTCATCTTCGTGGTGTGGCATGGGTACGTGACGATGTTGGCAGCTCATCCCACTGGTGGTGGTATGGGTACGTGACGATGGTGGCAGCTCATCCCCCTGGTGGGTGGCATGGGTACTCGACGATGGTGGCAGCTCATCCTCTTGGTGGTGGCATAGGTATGTGACGATGGTGGCAGCTCATCCCCCTGGTGGTGGCATGGGTACTCGACGATGATGGCAGCTCATCCCCCTGGTGGTGGCATGGGTAATCGATGATGGCGGCAGCTCATCCTCCTGGTGGTGGCATGTGTACATGACGATGGTGGCAGCTCACTCCCCTGGTGGTGGCATGGCTACGTGGCGATGGTGGCAGTTCATCCCCTGGTGGTGGCATGGTTTCTCGACGATGGTGGCAGCTCATCCCCCTGGTGGTGGCATGGGTACTCAACGATGTTGGCAGCTCACCTCCCTGGTTGTGGCATGGGTACGTGACGATGGAGGCAGCTCATCCCCCTTGTGGTGGCATGCGTACTCGATGATGTTGGCAGCTCATCCCGCTGGTGATGGCATGGGTACTCAACGATGTTGGCAGCTCACCTCCCTGGTTGTGGCATGGGTACGTGACAATGGAGGCAGCTCATCCTCCTGGTGTGGCATGGGTACGTGACGATGTTGCCAGCTCATATCCTGGTGGTGGCATGGGTAATCGACGATCGTGGCAGCTCATCCCCCTGGTGGTGGCATGGGTACGTGACCAAGGTGGCATCTCATCCCCCTGGTGGTGGCATAGGTACGTGACGATGGTGGCAGCTCATCCCCCTGGTGGTGGCATGTGTACGTGACGGTGGTGGCAGCTCATCCCCCTGATGGTGGCATGGGTCCCTGACGATGGTGGCAGCTCATCCTCCTGGTAGTGGCATGGGGACTCGATGATGTTGGCAGCTCAGCCTCCTGGTGGTGGCATGTGCACGTGACGATGGTGGCATCTCATCCCCCTGATGGTGGCATGGGTACGTGACCAAGGTGGGAGCTCATCCCCCTGGTGGTGGCACAGGTACTCGACGATGGTGGCAGCTCATCCCCTGTTGGTGGCATGGCTACGTGACGGTGGTGGCAGCTCACCCCCCTGGTTATGGCATGGGTACGTGACGATTGTGGCAGCTCATCCCCCTGGTGGTGGCATGGGTATGTGACGATGGTGGCAGCTCACCTCCCTGGTGGTGGCAAGGGTACTCGACAGTGGTGGCAGCTCATCGTCTTGGCGGTGGCATGGGTACTCGACGATGGTGGCAGCTCATCCCCCTTCTGGTGGCATGGGTTCTCGACGATGGTGGCAACTCATCCCCCTGGTGGTGGCATGGGTACGTGATGATGGTGGCAGCTCATCCCCCTTGTGGTGGCATGGGTACTCGATGATGTTGGCAGCTCATCCTGCTGGTGGTGGCATGGGTACTCAACGATGTTGGCAGCTCACCTCCCTGGTTGTGGCATGGGTACGTGACGATGGAGGCAGCTCATCCTCCTGGTGTGGCATGGGTACGTGACGATGTTGGCAGCTCATCCCACTGGTGGTGGCATGGGTACGTGACCAAGGTGGGAGCTCATCCCCCTGGTGGTGGCACAGGTACTCGACGATGGTGGCAGCTCATCCCCTGTTGGTGGCATGGGTATGTGACGGTGGTGGCAGCTCACCCCCCTGGTTGTGGCATGGGTACGTGACGATGTTGGCAGCTCATCCCTCTGGTGGTGGCATGAGTACTCGACGATGGTGGCAGCTCGTCCCCCTGGTGGTGGCATGGGTACGTGACGATGGTGGCAGCTCATCCCCCTGGTGGTGGCATGGGTACGTGACGATGGTGGCAGTTCATCCTCTTGGTGGTGGCATGGGTACGTGACGATGGTGGCAGCTCAGCCTCTTGGTGGTGGCATGGGTATGTGACGATGGTGGCAACTCATCCCCCTGGTGGTGGCATGGGTACTTGACGATGGTGGCAGCTCATCCCCCTGGTGGTGGCATGGGTACTTGACGATGGTGGCAGCTCATCCCCCTGATGGTGGCATGGGTCCCTGACGATGGTGGCAGCTCATCCTCCTGGTAGTGGCATGGGTACTCTACGATGTTGGCAGCTCATCCCCTTGGTGGTGGCATTGGTACGTGACGATGGTGGCAGCTCATCGCCCTGGTGGTGGCATGGGTACGTAACGATGGCGGCTGCTCATCCCCCTGGTGGTGGCATGGGTACGTGTCGATGGTGGCAGCTCATCCCCCTGGTGGGGGCATCGGTACTCTACGATGGTGGCAGCTCATCCCCCTGGTGGGGGCATCGGTACGTGACGATGGTGGCAGCTCATCCCCCTGGTGGTGGCATGGGTATTCGACGATGGTGGCAGCTCATCCCCCTGGTGGTGGCATGGGTACTTGTCGATGGTGGCATCTCATCCCGCTGGTGGTGGCATGGGTACGTGACGATGGTGGCAGCTCATCCCCCTGGTGGTGGCATGGGTAATCGATGATTTTGGGAGCTCATCCCCCTGATGGTGGCATGGGTACGTGACCAAGGTGGCATCTCATCCCCCTGGTGGTGGCATAGGTACGTGACGATGGTGGCAGCTCATCCCCCTGGTGGTGGCATGTGTACGTGACGATGGTGGCAGCTCATCCCCCTGTTGGTGGCATGCGTACGTGACGATGGTGGCAGCTCATCCCCCTGGTTGTGGCATGGGTCCCTGACGATGGTGGCAGCTCATCCCCCTGTTGGTGGCATGGGCACGTGACGATGGTGGCAGCTCATCTCCCTGGTTGTGGCATGGGCACGTGACGATGGCGGCAGCTCATCTCCCTGGTTGTGGCATGTGTACGTGACGATGGTGGCAGCTCATCCCCCTGGTGGTGACATGGGTACGTGACGATGGTGGCAGCTCATCCCCCTGGTGGTGGCATGTGTACATGACGATGGTGGCAGCTCACTCCCCTGGTGGTGGCATGGCTACGTGGCGATGGTGGCAGTTCATCCCCCTGGTGGTGGCATGGTTTCTCGACGATGGTGGCAGCTCATCCCCCTGGTGGTGGCATGGGTACGTGACGATGGTGGCAGCTCATCCCCCTTGTGGTGGCATGGGTACTCAACGATGTTGGCAGCTCAGCTCCCTGGTTGTGGCATGGGTACGTGACGATGGAGGCAGCTCATCCTCCTGGTGTGGCATGGGTACGTGACGATGTTGCCAGCTCATATCCTGGTGGTGGCATGGGTACTCGACGATCGTGGCAGCTCATCCCCCTGGTGGTGGCATGGGTACGTGACCAAGGTGGCATCTCATCCCCCTGGTGGTGGCATAGGTACGTGACGATGGTGGCAGCTCATCCCCCTGATGGTGGCATGGGTCCCTGACGATGGTGGCAGCTCATCCTCCTGGTAGTGGCATGGGTACTCGATGATGTTGGCAGCTCAGCCTCCTGGTGGTGGCATGTGCACGTGACGATGGTGGCATCTCATCCCCCTGATGGTGGCATGGGTACGTGACCAAGGTGGGAGCTCATCCCCCTGGTGGTGGCATGGCTACGTGACGGTGGTGGCAGCTCACCCCCCTGGTTATGGCATGGGTACGTGACGATTGTGGCAGCTCATCCCCCTGGTGGTGGCATGGGTATGTGATGATGGTGGCAGCTCATCCCCCTGGTGGTGGCATGTGCACATGACGATGGTGGCATCTCATCCCCCTGATGGTGGCATGGCTACGTGACGGTGGTGGCAGCTCACGCCCCTGGTTATGGCATGGGTACGTGACGATGGTGGCAGCTCATCCCCCTTCTGGTGGCATGTGTTCTCGATGATGGTGGCAGCTCATCCCCCTGGTGGTGGCATGGGTAAGTGACGATGGTGGCAGCTCATCCTCTTGGTGGTTGCATGGGTACTCGACGATAGTGGCAGCTCATCCTCTTGGTGGTGGCATGGGTACTCGACGATAGTGGCAGCTCATCCTCTTGGTTGTGGCATGGGTACGTGACGATGGTGGCAGCTCATCCTCCTGGTGGTGGCATGGGCACGTAACGATGGCGGCTGCTCATCCCCCTTCTGGTGGCATGGGTTCTCGACGATGGTGGCAGCTCATCCCCCTTGTGGTGGCATGGGTACTCAACGATGTTGGCAGCTCACCTCCCTGGTTGTGGCATGGGTACGTGACGATGTTGGCAGCTCATCCCACTGGTGGTGGCATGGGTACGTGACGATGGTGGCAGCTCATCCCCCTGGTGGTGGCATGGGTAATCGACGATGGTGGCAGCTCATCCTCTTGGTGGTGGCATGGTTACGTGACGATGGTGGCAGCTCATCCCCCTGGTGGTGGCATGGGTACTCCACGATGTTGGCAACTCATCCCTCTGGTGGTGGCATGGTTACGTGACGATGGTGGCAGCTCATCCCCCTGGTGGTGGCATGGGTATGTGACGATGGTGGCAGCTCATCCCCCTGGTGGTGGCATGGGTAATCTACGATGGTGGCAGCTCATCCTCTTGGTGGTGGCATGGGTATGTGACGATGGTGGCAGCTCATCCCCCTGGTGGTGGCATGGGTACTCCACGATGTTGGCAACTCATCCCTCTGGTGGTGGCATGGTTACGTGACGATGGTGGCAGCTAATCCCCCTGGTGGTGGCATGGGTATGTGACGATGGTGGCAGCTCATCCTCTTAGTGGTGTCATGGGTACTGGACGATAGTGGCAGCTCATCCTCTTGGTGGTGGCATAGGTATGTGACGATGGAGGCAGCTCATCCTCCTGGTGTGGCATGGGTACGTGACGATGTTGCCAGCTCATATCCTGGTGGTGGCATGGGTACTCGACGATCGTGGCAGCTCATCCCCCTGGTGGTGGCATGGGTACTTGACCAAGGTGGCATCTCATCCCCCTGGTGGTGGCATAGGTACGTGACGATGGAGGCAGCTCATCTTCGTGGTGTGGCATGGGTACGTGACGATGTTGGCAGCTCATCCCACTGGTGGTGGTATGGGTACGTGACGATGGTGGCAGCTCATCCCCCTGGTGGGTGGCATGGGTACTCGACGATGGTGGCAGCTCATCCTCTTGGTGGTGGCATAGGTATGTGACGATGGTGGCAGCTCATCCCCCTGGTGGTGGCATGGGTACTCGACGATGATGGCAGCTCATCCCCCTGGTGGTGGCATGGGTAATCGATGATGGCGGCAGCTCATCCTCCTGGTGGTGGCATGTGTACATGACGATGGTGGCAGCTCACTCCCCTGGTGGTGGCATGGCTACGTGGCGATGGTGGCAGTTCATCCCCTGGTGGTGGCATGGTTTCTCGACGATGGTGGCAGCTCATCCCCCTGGTGGTGGCATGGGTACTCAACGATGTTGGCAGCTCACCTCCCTGGTTGTGGCATGGGTACGTGACGATGGAGGCAGCTCATCCCCCTTGTGGTGGCATGCGTACTCGATGATGTTGGCAGCTCATCCCGCTGGTGATGGCATGGGTACTCAACGATGTTGGCAGCTCACCTCCCTGGTTGTGGCATGGGTACGTGACAATGGAGGCAGCTCATCCTCCTGGTGTGGCATGGGTACGTGACGATGTTGCCAGCTCATATCCTGGTGGTGGCATGGGTAATCGACGATCGTGGCAGCTCATCCCCCTGGTGGTGGCATGGGTACGTGACCAAGGTGGCATCTCATCCCCCTGGTGGTGGCATAGGTACGTGACGATGGTGGCAGCTCATCCCCCTGGTGGTGGCATGTGTACGTGACGGTGGTGGCAGCTCATCCCCCTGATGGTGGCATGGGTCCCTGACGATGGTGGCAGCTCATCCTCCTGGTAGTGGCATGGGGACTCGATGATGTTGGCAGCTCAGCCTCCTGGTGGTGGCATGTGCACGTGACGATGGTGGCATCTCATCCCCCTGATGGTGGCATGGGTACGTGACCAAGGTGGGAGCTCATCCCCCTGGTGGTGGCACAGGTACTCGACGATGGTGGCAGCTCATCCCCTGTTGGTGGCATGGCTACGTGACGGTGGTGGCAGCTCACCCCCCTGGTTATGGCATGGGTACGTGACGATTGTGGCAGCTCATCCCCCTGGTGGTGGCATGGGTATGTGACGATGGTGGCAGCTCACCTCCCTGGTGGTGGCAAGGGTACTCGACAGTGGTGGCAGCTCATCGTCTTGGCGGTGGCATGGGTACTCGACGATGGTGGCAGCTCATCCCCCTTCTGGTGGCATGGGTTCTCGACGATGGTGGCAGCTCATCCCCCTGGTGGTGGCATGGGTACGTGATGATGGTGGCAGCTCATCCCCCTTGTGGTGGCATGGGTACTCGATGATGTTGGCAGCTCATCCCGCTGGTGGTGGCATGGGTACTCAACGATGTTGGCAGCTCACCTCCCTGGTTGTGGCATGGGTACGTGACGATGGAGGCAGCTCATCCTCCTGGTGTGGCATGGGTACGTGACGATGTTGGCAGCTCATCCCACTGGTGGTGGCATGGGTACGTGACCAAGGTGGGAGCTCATCCCCCTGGTGGTGGCACAGGTACTCGACGATGGTGGCAGCTCATCCCCTGTTGGTGGCATGGGTATGTGACGGTGGTGGCAGCTCACCCCCCTGGTTGTGGCATGGGTACGTGACGATGTTGGCAGCTCATCCCTCTGGTGGTGGCATGAGTACTCGACGATGGTGGCAGCTCGTCCCCCTGGTGGTGGCATGGGTACGTGACGATGGTGGCAGCTCATCCCCCTGGTGGTGGCATGGGTACGTGACGATGGTGGCAGTTCATCCTCTTGGTGGTGGCATGGGTACGTGACGATGGTGGCAGCTCAGCCTCTTGGTGGTGGCATGGGTATGTGACGATGGTGGCAACTCATCCCCCTGGTGGTGGCATGGGTACTTGACGATGGTGGCAGCTCATCCCCCTGGTGGTGGCATGGGTACTTGACGATGGTGGCAGCTCATCCCCCTGATGGTGGCATGGGTCCCTGACGATGGTGGCAGCTCATCCTCCTGGTAGTGGCATGGGTACTCTACGATGTTGGCAGCTCATCCCCTTGGTGGTGGCATTGGTACGTGACGATGGTGGCAGCTCATCGCCCTGGTGGTGGCATGGGTACGTAACGATGGCGGCTGCTCATCCCCCTGGTGGTGGCATGGGTACGTGTCGATGGTGGCAGCTCATCCCCCTGGTGGGGGCATCGGTACTCTACGATGGTGGCAGCTCATCCCCCTGGTGGGGGCATCGGTACGTGACGATGGTGGCAGCTCATCCCCCTGGTGGTGGCATGGGTATTCGACGATGGTGGCAGCTCATCCCCCTGGTGGTGGCATGGGTACTTGTCGATGGTGGCATCTCATCCCGCTGGTGGTGGCATGGGTACGTGACGATGGTGGCAGCTCATCCCCCTGGTGGTGGCATGGGTAATCGATGATTTTGGGAGCTCATCCCCCTGATGGTGGCATGGGTACGTGACCAAGGTGGCATCTCATCCCCCTGGTGGTGGCATAGGTACGTGACGATGGTGGCAGCTCATCCCCCTGGTGGTGGCATGTGTACGTGACGATGGTGGCAGCTCATCCCCCTGTTGGTGGCATGCGTACGTGACGATGGTGGCAGCTCATCCCCCTGGTTGTGGCATGGGTCCCTGACGATGGTGGCAGCTCATCCCCCTGTTGGTGGCATGGGCACGTGACGATGGTGGCAGCTCATCTCCCTGGTTGTGGCATGGGCACGTGACGATGGCGGCAGCTCATCTCCCTGGTTGTGGCATGTGTACGTGACGATGGTGGCAGCTCATCCCCCTGGTGGTGACATGGGTACGTGACGATGGTGGCAGCTCATCCCCCTGGTGGTGGCATGTGTACGTGACGATGGTGGCAGTTCACCCCCCTGGTGGTGGCATGGCTACGTGGCGATGGTGGCAGCTCATCCCCCTGGTGGTGGCATGGGTACGTAACGATGGCGGCAGCTCATCCCCCTGGTGGTGGCATGGGTACTCGACGATGTTGGCAGCTCATCCCCCTGGTGGTGGCATGGGTACTCGACGATGTTGGCAGCTCATCCCCCTGGTGGTGGCATGGTCACGTGACGATGGTGGCAGCTCATCCCCCTGGTGGTGGCATGGCTACGTGACGATGGTGGCAGCTCATCCCCCTGGTGGTGGCATGTGTACGTGACAATGGTGGCAGTTCACCCCCCTGGTGGTGGCATGGCTACGTGGCGATGGTGGCAGTTCACCCCCCTGGTGGTGGCATGGCTACGTGACGATTGTGGCAGCTCATCCCCCTGGTGGTGGCATGGGTATGTGACGATGGTGGCAGCTCACCTCCCTGGTGGTGGCAAGGGTACTCGACAGTGGTGGCAGCTCATCGTCTTGGCGGTGGCATGGGTACTCGACGATGGTGGCAGCTCATCCCCCTTCTGGTGGCATGGGTTCTCGACGATGGTGGCAGCTCATCCCCCTGGTGGTGGCATGGGTACGTGATGATGGTGGCAGCTCATCCCCCTTGTGGTGGCATGGGTACTCGATGATGTTGGCAGCTCATCCCGCTGGTGGTGGCATGGGTACTCAACGATGTTGGCAGCTCACCTCCCTGGTTGTGGCATGGGTACATGACGATGGAGGCAGCTCATCCTCCTGGTGTGGCATGGGTACGTGACGATGTTGGCAGCTCATCCCACTGGTGGTGGCATGGGTACGTGACCAAGGTGGGAGCTCATCCCCCTGGTGGTGGCACAGGTACTCGACGATGGTGGCAGCTCATCCCCTGTTGGTGGCATGGGTATGTGACGGTGGTGGCAGCTCACCCCCCTGGTTGTGGCATGGGTACGTGACGATGTTGGCAGCTCATCCCTCTGGTGGTGGCATGAGTACTCGACGATGGTGGCAGCTCGTCCCCCTGGTGGTGGCATGGGTACGTGACGATGGTGGCAGCTCATCCCCCTGGTGGTGGCATGGGTACGTGACGATGGTGGCAGTTCATCCTCTTGGTGGTGGCATGGGTACGTGACGATGGTGGCAGCTCAGCCTCTTGGTGGTGGCATGGGTATGTGACGATGGTGGCAACTCATCCCCCTGGTGGTGGCATGGGTACTTGACGATGGTGGCAGCTCATCCCCCTGGTGGTGGCATGGGTACTTGACGATGGTGGCAGCTCATCCCCCTGATGGTGGCATGGGTCCCTGACGATGGTGGCAGCTCATCCTCCTGGTAGTGGCATGGGTACTCTACGATGTTGGCAGCTCATCCCCTTGGTGGTGGCATTGGTACGTGACGATGGTGGCAGCTCATCGCCCTGGTGGTGGCATGGGTACGTAACGATGGCGGCTGCTCATCCCCCTGGTGGTGGCATGGGTACGTGTCGATGGTGGCAGCTCATCCCCCTGGTGGGGGCATCGGTACTCTACGATGGTGGCAGCTCATCCCCCTGGTGGGGGCATCGGTACGTGACGATGGTGGCAGCTCATCCCCCTGGTGGTGGCATGGGTATTCGACGATGGTGGCAGCTCATCCCCCTGGTGGTGGCATGGGTACTTGTCGATGGTGGCATCTCATCCCGCTGGTGGTGGCATGGGTACGTGACGATGGTGGCAGCTCATCCCCCTGGTGGTGGCATGGGTAATCGATGATTTTGGGAGCTCATCCCCCTGATGGTGGCATGGGTACGTGACCAAGGTGGCATCTCATCCCCCTGGTGGTGGCATAGGTACGTGACGATGGTGGCAGCTCATCCCCCTGGTGGTGGCATGTGTACGTGACGATGGTGGCAGCTCATCCCCCTGTTGGTGGCATGGGTACGTGACGATGGTGGCAGCTCATCCCCCTGGTTGTGGCATGGGTCCCTGACGATGGTGGCAGCTCATCCCCCTGTTGGTGGCATGGGCACGTGACGATGGTGGCAGCTCATCTCCCTGGTTGTGGCATGGGCACGTGACGATGGCGGCAGCTCATCTCCCTGGTTGTGGCATGTGTACGTGACGATGGTGGCAGCTCATCCCCCTGGTGGTGACATGGGTACGTGACGATGGTGGCAGCTCATCCCCCTGGTGGTGGCATGGCTACGTGGCGATGGTGGCAGCTCATCCCCCTGGTGGTGGCATGGGTACGTAACGATGGCGGCAGCTCATCCCCCTGGTGGTGGCATGGGTACTCGACGATGTTGGCAGCTCATCCCCCTGGTGGTGGCATGGGTACTCGACGATGTTGGCAGCTCATCCCCCTGGTGGTGGCATGGTCACGTGACGATGGTGGCAGCTCATCCCCCTGGTGGTGGCATGGCTACGTGACGATGGTGGCAGCTCATCCCCCTGGTGGTGGCATGTGTACGTGACAATGGTGGCAGTTCACCCCCCTGGTGGTGGCATGGCTACGTGGCGATGGTGGCAGCTCATCCCCCTGGTGGTGGCATGCTTACTCGACGATAGTGGCAGCTCATCCTCTTGGTTGTGGCATGGGTACGTGACGATGGTGGCAGCTCATCCTCCTGGTGGTGGCATGGGTACGTAACGATGGCGGCTGCTCATCCCCCTTCTGGTGGCATGGGTTCTCGACGATGGTGGCAGCTCATCCCCCTTGTGGTGGCATGGGTACTCAACGATGTTGGCAGCTCACCTCCCTGGTTGTGGCATGGGTACGTGACAATGGAGGCAGCTCATCCTCCTGGTGTGGCATGGGTTCGTGACGATGTTGGCAGCTCATCCCACTGGTGGTGGCATGGGTACGTGACGATGGTGGCAGCTCATCCCCCTGGTGGTGGCATGGGTAATCGACGATGGTGGCAGCTCATCCTCTTGGTGGTGGCATGGGTATGTGACGATGGTGGCAGCTCATCCCCCTGGTGGTGGCATGGGTACTCGACGATGGTGGCAGCTCATCCCCCTGGTGGTGGCATGGGTACTCCACGATGTTGGCAACTCATCCCTCTGGTGGTGGCATGGTTACGTGACGATGGTGGCAGCTCATCCCCCTTCTGGTGGCATGGGTTCTCGACGATGGTGGCAGCTCATCCCCCTGGTGGTGGCATGGGTACGTGATGATGGTGGCAGCTCATCCCCCTTGTGGTGGCATGGGTACTCGATGATGTTGGCAGCTCATCCCGCTGGTGGTGGCATGGGTACTCAACGATGTTGGCAGCTCACCTCCCTGGTTGTGGCATGGGTACGTGACGATGGAGGCAGCTCATCCTCCTGGTGTGGCATGGGTACGTGACGATGTTGGCAGCTCATCCCACTGGTGGTGGCATGGGTACGTGACCAAGGTGGGAGCTCATCCCCCTGGTGGTGGCACAGGTACTCGACGATGGTGGCAGCTCATCCCCTGTTGGTGGCATGGGTATGTGACGGTGGTGGCAGCTCACCCCCCTGGTTGTGGCATGGGTACGTGACGATGTTGGCAGCTCATCCCTCTGGTGGTGGCATGAGTACTCGACGATGGTGGCAGCTCGTCCCCCTGGTGGTGGCATGGGTACGTGACGATGGTGGCAGTTCATCCTCTTGGTGGTGGCATGGGTACGTGACGATGGTGGCAGCTCAGCCTCTTGGTGGTGGCATGGGTATGTGACGATGGTGGCAACTCATCCCCCTGGTGGTGGCATGGGTACTTGACGATGGTGGCAGCTCATCCCCCTGGTGGTGGCATGGGTACTTGACGATGGTGGCAGCTCATCCCCCTGATGGTGGCATGGGTCCCTGACGATGGTGGCAGCTCATCCTCCTGGTAGTGGCATGGGTACTCTACGATGTTGGCAGCTCATCCCCTTGGTGGTGGCATTGGTACGTGACGATGGTGGCAGCTCATCGCCCTGGTGGTGGCATGGGTACGTAACGATGGCGGCTGCTCATCCCCCTGGTGGTGGCATGGGTACGTGTCGATGGTGGCAGCTCATCCCCCTGGTGGGGGCATCGGTACTCTACGATGGTGGCAGCTCATCCCCCTGGTGGGGGCATCGGTACGTGACGATGGTGGCAGCTCATCCCCCTGGTGGTGGCATGGGTATTCGACGATGGTGGCAGCTCATCCCCCTGGTGGTGGCATGGGTACTTGTCGATGGTGGCATCTCATCCCGCTGGTGGTGGCATGGGTACGTGACGATGGTGGCAGCTCATCCCCCTGGTGGTGGCATGGGTAATCGATGATTTTGGGAGCTCATCCCCCTGATGGTGGCATGGGTACGTGACCAAGGTGGCATCTCATCCCCCTGGTGGTGGCATAGGTACGTGACGATGGTGGCAGCTCATCCCCCTGGTGGTGGCATGTGTACGTGACGATGGTGGCAGCTCATCCCCCTGTTGGTGGCATGGGTACGTGACGATGGTGGCAGCTCATCCCCCTGGTTGTGGCATGGGTCCCTGACGATGGTGGCAGCTCATCCCCCTGTTGGTGGCATGGGCACGTGACGATGGTGGCAGCTCATCTCCCTGGTTGTGGCATGGGCACGTGACGATGGCGGCAGCTCATCTCCCTGGTTGTGGCATGTGTACGTGACGATGGTGGCAGCTCATCCCCCTGGTGGTGACATGGGTACGTGACGATGGTGGCAGCTCATCCCCCTGGTGGTGGCATGTGTACGTGACGATGGTGGCAGTTCACCCCCCTGGTGGTGGCATGGCTACGTGGCGATGGTGGCAGCTCATCCCCCTGGTGGTGGCATGGGTACGTAACGATGGCGGCAGCTCATCCCCCTGGTGGTGGCATGGGTACTCGACGATGTTGGCAGCTCATCCCCCTGGTGGTGGCATGGGTACTCGACGATGTTGGCAGCTCATCCCCCTGGTGGTGGCATGGTCACGTGACGATGGTGGCAGCTCATCCCCCTGGTGGTGGCATGGCTACGTGACGATGGTGGCAGCTCATCCCCCTGGTGGTGGCATGTGTACGTGACAATGGTGGCAGTTCACCCCCCTGGTGGTGGCATGGCTACGTGGCGATGGTGGCAGCTCATCCCCCTGGTGGTGGCATGGGTACTCGACGATAGTGGCAGCTCATCCTCTTGGTTGTGGCATGGGTACGTGACGATGGTGGCAGCTCATCCTCCTGGTGGTGGCATGGGTACGTAACGATGGCGGCTGCTCATCCCCCTTCTGGTGGCATGGGTTCTCGACGATGGTGGCAGCTCATCCCCCTTGTGGTGGCATGGGTACTCAACGATGTTGGCAGCTCACCTCCCTGGTTGTGCCATGGGTACGTGACAATGGAGGCAGCTCATCCTCCTGGTGTGGCATGGGTTCGTGACGATGTTGGCAGCTCATCCCACTGGTGGTGGCATGGGTACGTGACGATGGTGGCAGCTCATCCCCCTGGTGGTGGCATGGGTAATCGACGATGGTGGCAGCTCATCCTCTTGGTGGTGGCATGGGTATGTGACGATGGTGGCAGCTCATACCCCTGGTGGTGGCATGGGTACTCGACGATGGTGGCAGCTCATCCCCCTGGTGGTGGCATGGGTACTCCACGATGTTGGCAACTCATCCCTCTGGTGGTGGCATGGTTACGTGACGATGGTGGCAGCTCATCCCACTGGTGGTGGCATGGGTACTGGACGATGGTGGCAGCTCATCCTCTTGGTGGTGTCATGGGTACTGGACGATGGTGGCAGCTCATCCCCCTGGTGGTGGCATGGGTACTCGATGATGTTGGCAGCTCATCCCCCTGGAGGTGGCATGGGTACTCAATGATGTTGGCAGCTCACCTCCCTGGTCGTGGCATGGGTACGTGACGATGGAGGCAGCTCATCTTCCTAGTGTGGCATGGGTACGTGACGATGTTGGCAGCTCATCCCACTGGTGGTGGTATGGGTACGTGACGATGTTGCCAGCTCATATCCTGGTGGTGGCATGGGTAATCGACGATCGTGGCAGCTCATCCCCCTGGTGGTGGCATGGGTACGTGACCAAGGTGGCATCTCATCCCCCTGGTGGTGGCATAGGTACGTGACGATGGTGGCAGCTCATCCCCCTGGTGGTGGCATGTGTACGTGACGATGGTGGCAGCTCATCCGACTGGTGGTGGCATGTGCACGTGACGATGGTGGCATCTCATCCCCCTGATGGTGGCATGGGTACATGACCAAGGTGGGAGCTCATCCCCCTGGTGGTGGCACAGGTACTCGACGATGGTGGCAGCTCATCCTCTTGGTGGTGGCATGGGTATGTAACGATGGCGGCTGCTCATCCCCCTTCTGGTGGCATGGGTTCTCGACGATGGTGGCAGCTCATCCCCCTGCTGGTGGCATCGGTACTTGACGATGGTGGCAGCTCATCCCCCTGGTGGTGGCATGGGTAGTTGACGATGGTGGCAGCTCATCCCCCTGGTGGTGGCATGTGTACGTGACGATGGTGGCAGCTCATCCCCATGGTGGTGGCATGGGTACGTGACGATGGTGGCAGCTCACCCCCCTGGTGGTGGCATGGCTACGTGGCGATGGGGGCAGCTCATCCGCCTGGTGGTGGCATGGGTACTTGACGATGGTGGCAGCTCATCCCCCTGGTGGTGGAATGTGTACGTGACGATGGTGGCAGCTCACCCCCCTGGTGGTGGCATGGCTACGTGGCGATGGTGGCAGCTCATCCCCCTTGTGGTGGCATGGGTACTCGTCGATGGTGGCAGCTCATCCCCCTGGTGGTGGCATGGGTCCTTGACGATAGTGGCAGCTCATCCTCTTGGTGGTGGCATGGGTACGTGACGATGGTGGCAGCTTATCCCCCTGTTGGTGGCATGTGTACGTGACGATGGTGGCAGCTCATCCCCCTGGTGGTGGCATGGGTACTCGACGATAGTGGCAGCTCATCCTCTTGGTGGTGGCATGGGTATGTAACGATGGCGGCTGCTCATCCCCCTTCTGGTGGCATGGGTACGTGGCGATGGTGGCAGCTCATCCCCCTGGTGGTGGCATGGCTACGTGACGATGGTGGCAGCTCATCCTCCGGTGGTGGCATGGGTACTCGACGATAGTGGCAGCTCATCCTCTTGGTGGTGGCATGGGTACGTGATGATGGTGGCAGCTCATCCCCCTGGTGGTGGCATGGGTAGACAGCGATGTTGGCAGCTCATCCCCCTGGTGGTGGCATCGGTACGTGACGATGGTGGCAGCTCATCCCCCTGTTGGTGGCATGTGTACGTGACGATGGTGGCAGCTCATCCCCCTGGTGGTGGCATGGGTACCTGACGATAGTGGCAGCTCATCTGGTGGTGGCATGGGTAGACAACGATGTTGGAGCTCATCCCTCTGGTTGTGGCATGGGTACGTAATGATGGCGGCAGCTCATCACCCTGGTGGTGGCATGGGTACGTAACGATGGCGGCTGCTCATCCCCCTTCTGGTGGCATGGGTACTCGACGATGGTGGCAGCTCATCCCCCTTCTGGTGGCATGGGTACTCGACGATGGTGGCAGCTCATCCCCCTTCTGGTGGCATGGGTACTCGATGATGTTGGCAGCTCATCCCCCTGGTGGTGGCATGGGAACTCGACGATCGTGGCAGCTCATCCCCCTGGTGGTGGCATGGGTAATCGACAATGTTGGGAGCTCATCCTCCTGGTGATGGCATGGGTACGTGACGATGGTGGCAGCTCATCCCGCTGGTGGTGGCATGGGTAATCGATGATGGCGGCAGCTCATCCCCCTAGTGGTGGCATGTGTACGTGACGATGGTGGCAGCTCATCCCCCTGGTGGTGGGGTACCTGATGATGGTGGCAGCTCATCTGGTGGTGGCATGGGTATTCGACGATGGTGGCAGCTCATCCTCCTGGTAGTGGCATGGGTAATCGACAATGTTGGGAGCTCATCCTCCTGGTGATGGCATGGGTACGTGACGATGGTGGCAGCTCATCCCCCTGGTGGTGGCATGGGTACTCGACGATGGTGGCAGCTCATTCCCTTGGTGGTGGCATGAGTACTCGACAATGTTGGCAGGTCAGCCTCCTGGAGGTGGCATGGGTACGTAACGATGGCGGCAGCTCATCCCCCTGGTGGTGGCATGGGTACTCGACGATAGTGGCAGCTCAGCCTTCAGGTGGTGGCATGGGTACGTAATGATGGCGGCAGCTCATCCCCCTGGTGGTGGCATGGGTACTCGACGATAGTGGCAGCTCATCCTCTTGGTGGTGGCATGGGTATGTAACGATGGCGGCTGCTCATCCCCCTTCTGGTGGCATGGGTTCTCGACGATGGTGGCAGCTCATCCCCCTGCTGGTGGCATCGGTACTTGATGATGGTGGCAGCTCATCCCCCTGGTGGTGGCATGGGTACTTGACGATGGTGGCAGCTCATCCCCCTGGTGGTGGCATGTGTACGTGACGATGGTGGCAGCTCATCCCCCTGGTGGTGGCATGGGTACGTGACGATGGTGGCAGCTCACCCCCCTGGTGGTGGCATGGGTACTCGACGATGGTGGCAGCTCATCCCCCTGGTGGTGGCATGTGTACGTGACGATGGTGGCAGCTCACCCCCCTGGTGGTGGCATGGCTACGTGGCGATGGTGGCAGCTCATCCCCCTGGTGGTGGCATGTGTACGTGACGATGGTGGCAGCTCATCCCCCTGGTGGTGGCATGGGTACTCGACGATAGTGGCAGCTCATCCTCTTGGTGGTGGCATGTGTACGTGACGATGGTGGCAGCTCATCCCCCTGGTGGTGGCATGGGTACTCGACGATAGTGGCAGCTCATCCCCCTGGTGGTGGCATGGGTACTCGACGATAGTGGCAGCTCATCCCCCTGGTGGTGGCATGGGTACTCGACGATAGTGGCAGCTCATCCTCTTGGTGGTGGCATGGGTACTCGTCGATGGTGGCAGCTCATCCCCCTGGTGGTGGCATGGCTACGTGACGATGGTGCCAGCTCATCCCCCTGGTGGTGGCATGGGTAATCGACAATGGTGGCAGCTCATTCCCTTGGTGGTGGCATGAGTACTCGACAATGTTGGCAGCTCAGCCTCCTGGTGGTGGCATGGGTAACTGACGATGGTGGCAGCTCATCCCCCTGGTGGTGGCACGGGTACGTGGCGATGGTGGCAGCTCATCCCCCTGGTGGTGGCATGGGTAATTGACGATGGTGGCAGCTCATCCCCCTGGTGGTGGCATGGGTAATCGACAATGGTGGCAGCTCATTCCCTTGGTGGTGGCATGAGTACTCGACAATGTTGGCAGCTCAGCCTCCTGGTGGTGGCATGGGTAACTGACGATGGTGGCAGCTCATCCCCCTGGTGGTGGCACGGGTACGTGGCGATGGTGGCAGCTCATCCCCCTGGTGGTGGCATGGGTAATTGACGATGGTGGCAGCTCATCCCCCTGGTGGTGGCACGGGTAATCGACCATGGTGCCAGCTGATCCCTCCGGTGGTGGCATGGGTACGTAACGAAGGTGGCAGCTCATCCTTCTGCTGGCGGCATGGGTACTCGACAATGGCGGCAGCTCATCCTCTTTGTTGTGGCATGGGTTCTGGACGAAGGTGGCAGCTGATCCCCGTGGTGGTGGCATGGGTACTCGACGATGTTGGCAGCTCATCCCCGTGGTGGTGGCATGGGTACATGACGGTGGCATCTCATCCCCCTGGTGGTGGCATGGGTACGTGACGATGGTGGCAGCTGTGTGGCCCTGTGCACGGCATATCACCCACTGGTCGCATGGTGTCTCATGACTTTATAGGTTCCAGAAAGGTGAAATGAGTTCCTCAGCATTTGACAAGCATCTTCACTAAAAAAGAAAGCAAATTAAATTTGTAAAAATGAAGATATATTCTGAATGATTTAGATTCAGAGATAACAAGCCCTTCTTGCCTAACACACCTATGCTGTCTATTTACACCCATGTGACTAATTAACCCACTAACCAGTATGGACTGGGAGGAAACCAGAGCTCCTGGAGTTAACCCACATGGTCATGGGGAGCATGTGCAAACTCCTTACAGTCAGCTTTGGGTCACTGGCACTGGAATAGTGTCACATAAACCACTATGCTACCCTGCTATTTGTCATACAGATTTGAGCAAGGTTTTTTTTTAATTTCAAAAATAAAATTTATTCATAATAAGCTATTTTTAAGAAATACAAAATCAGTGCATGCCTTTCTTTACATTCAGGATGTCCCCCAGTGTATGCATTCACATTGTTACCGGGCCTATACATCTGTACTGTTAATGCAAGGTGCCATTGGTAAGCACGTACTTGTCACCAGAACACCTCCTTCTTGCAGGCCTGGCAGCATCTGTGGAAAAGCGTACAGTCGACGTTTCGTGCTGAGACCCTTGGGCAGGACCAGAGTTCCTCCCGCGTTCTGTGTGTGTTAATCGTTAACCAGAGGTGATCTGTTTCGTGTCCTAATGCAGAGGCATGACGAGGATCACACCGTGAGAAGACACCCTCGTCTGATTGTAAATGCTTGCTCCAAAATACTTTAGTTTCACAACTTCTACACTGAAATATGTGTGACACTTCCTAGACAGAGCTATGTTTGGCTTCAAAGGCAGTTTAAAAGCGTCCAAAAGACCAGATGATGCACAGACAATACACTTAAATGATCAATGTTTTTAATTATCTTTGAAGTAACTGACTCGACAGTTGGTTGTCATAACCACTACTGGTAATTCTAGGATCCAGAGTTGCAATTCAAACAATGGCAGCCTCTATGATACAAAGGTGATATATTTTGCCAGGAAAATCATATCTTATAATTGATCATTGTTCATGAAAACGTTGTGTAAATACTGACACTATTCAGATCAATAGATGAATCCTCTGATAGAGGCTATGTACGGTCAATTTTCACGCAGCAACTTCCATTCAAGGATTTCCCAGTTGCAGCCTTTCAGGTTGCTCAGGAAACACAGCAAAATGCACCACAAAAGTGAATTTACAAACACACTTGGAGAGAATGGTCCAGTCTGGGCAAGAGTCCAGATGAAAGTTTATTGCCTTTCCAAACAGAATGTTTGGATTGTCAGATGACCAGTGCAGTTTAAAAACATGGACCAAGAGTATTTATGCCAAGGATTCTTCGAAATGTGGTCTAGCCAAGCGACAAACAGAATTGGCAGCATCTGGCCTAAGCTGAAAGACGTGTCAATGTGAGGGCAACAGTGGAACTCAGTAACTTGACCTCTCATATCATTGTACGTCCATCTTCATGCAGAGGATAACAATTCTCTTGTTCTCAAAATGGACAGACATTAAACCACACTTGAGAGCTAACAGGACATGCCATTGAAGAACTCAGGTGGGTATTTGCTGTAAGTGGTATGCTGGCAGAATTTGTGTCTAGCAATAGATCACTGTTTACCACATTTATCAGATAATTATGGTGGAACGGTATGAAATGTTTATTCACTCCTTGTCATCCTGCACTCATTGCTGGTAAGCACTCGTCTAGACAGGGCTAGGCCAAATTTACGCTCAGGAATCAGACTGGATTTTGGATTTTTCAAACTTCTGTGAAGCTGCAGAGCAAAGCACACGAGTCTCATGGGGGATAAAACCTTTCAAGGACTTCGAACTTATCCCCATCTCCACAAGTATTCCAGAATAGCCATTGGCTGGGCACCTGTCTGCTTTGTGTCTACTGGCTCAGACTAGTTGGCTCACTAAATACTGTAAGGATTCTGTAGCCTCTGTTGGTAGTCACGAGAAGAAGGCATGGTCCAGATGGTGGGAGGCTTTGATGATGGATGATGCTTTCAAAGTTCAAAGCCAAAGTACAGATTCGTCACCATATACAACCCACAGATTCATTTTCTTGCAGGCATATTCAATAAATCCATAGAATGATAGCCATAACAGAATCAGTGACAGACTGCACTGAATTACACATTCAAGCAGAGTGCAAAAGACAACAAACCGTGCAAATACAAAAAGAAAGAAATAATGATAAATAAATAAGCAACAAATATCAAGAACATGAGATGAAGAGTCCTTGAAAGTGGGTCCATTGGTTGTGGGAACATTTCAATGATGGTGCAAGTGAAGTTATCCCCTTGGTTCAAGAGCCTGATGGTTGAGAGGTAATAACTGTTCTTGAACCTGGTGGTGTGAGTCCTGAGGCTCCTGTATCTTCTACCTGATGGCAGCAACAAGAAGAGAGCATGGCCTGGGTGGTGGGGGTCCCTGATGATGGAAGCTGCTTTCTTGTGACAGTGCCCCTGTAAACGTGCTCGGTGGTGGGGAGGGCTTTTCCTGTGATGGATTACTATGTCCACTCGAGTTTTCTCTCACATCCCAGAGGTAAGCTGAAGTGATTGAGTGGGGTAGTTGGGTAGCAGCAGAATTGTGAAGGGTCAGTGAACAAACAAGAGAACAGGTTACACAGAGCTGCTGTGGAATTCATTACCACAGGCGCCTGTGGAGACCAGGTTATCGTGTGTGTTTAAGGAGGAGGTTGATAGGTTCTGGATTAGTCAGGGTGGAGAAGGCAGGAGACTGGGGTTGAGAGGGAAATGGATCAGCCATGATGAAATGGCAGAGCAGACTCAATGGGCCAAATGGCCTGACTCTGCTCCTATGTCTTAAGGTCATATTGAATATGTCTCCGTTGATTACATAATCATTGTTAGAGAAATATCTGAAGGTACTAGAACGGGATGTGTGTTGATGAATCTATTCTATATGGCGAGGTGGGTGTCAGCTACTGTTGAATGTGCACGGTGAGTTTGGTTTTGTGGCTTCTGTGTCCTGCAGGTATTTTTCGTTTCATTTAGAGCAGTGGTTACCAATCTTTTTGATGCCATAGACCTCTTCCATTAACTGAGGGGTCCGTGAATCTTAAGTTGGGAACCCGTGGAGTAGAGACCGCCAGCGCTCCTGCCATAATATAAACTTCACCTACAGCCATCATCACTCTCATTCCAATCACCTCTCTCCTTTCATGGGATAATGCAGTTAAAAATAAGGGCTGTTGGAGTGAAAAAAAGCCTCTTTATTGATACTGTGGGTATAAAAAGCACCTGTGAGTTCTGAACCTTATCATTCACTTAGGCTTTGAAACATTAGTGAAGTGCTGCCGTTTATCAGGTTATCCCACACTCATTGTTTAATGTCAATGGCCAGTCATCTGAATGTGGATCGAGTCATTACCCACCCACTGGACAGGGTGGGCTCCAATCTCTATGCAAACAAGGTGAAAAAGAGTCAAAATGGGTGTAAGGATAGAGGTCAGAAACAAAATGCTGCGCTGAACATGTCCTTACTTTAGAAATTACCTCGGGTTACCCATCGCCCTCTGTTTTCCTGAGCTCCAAGTACCTATCCAGGAGCCTCTTAAAAGACCCCAATGTATCCGCCTCCACCACCGTTGCTGGCAGCCCATTCCACGCACTCACCACTCTCTGCGTAAAAAACTTAGCCCTGACATCTCCTCTGCACCTACTCCCCAGCACCTTAAACCTGTGCCCTCTCATGCTAGCCCCTTCAGCCCTGGGAAAAACCCTCTGACTATCATTGCCTCTCATCATCTTATACAAAATAATAAAAAACTGTAATTACTGTAAGAAGTGTATATATTCATCATCATTATGTGCCATGTCATATGATGTGGGCGATCATGGTCTTTCCATGACCATAATAGCTCTCGGCAAATTTCTCTACAGAAGTGGTTTGCCATTGCCTTCTTCCGAGCAGTGTCTTTACAAGATGAGTGACCCAGCCATTATCAATACCCTCCAGAGGTTGTCTGCCTGGCGTCAGTGGTCGCATAACCAGGACTTGTGATGTGCACCGGCTGCTCATACGACCATCCACCACCTGCTCCCATGGGTTCACGTGACCCTGATGGAGGGGTGGTGGGGGCTGAGCAGCTGCTACACCTTGCCCAAGGGTGACCTGCAGGCTAGTGGAGGGAAGGAGCGCCTCACACCTCCTTTGGCAAAGACGCATCTCCACGCCACCACCTGAATATATACAGTACTAAGAAAGTTAAATTAAATAAGTAGTGCAAAAAGAGAGAAAAAGTAGTGAGGAAGTGTTCATGGGCTCACGGTCCAGTCAGAATTCTGATGGCAGAGGGGAAGAAGCTGTCCCTGAATCACTGAGTGTGAATCATCCTCCCTGATGGTAGCAATGAGAAGAGGGTATGTCCTGGGTGATGGGGTTCCTTAACAATGGATGTTGTCATTTTGAGGCATTGCTCCTTGGAGATGTCCTGGTTGCCAGGAGTCTAGTGCCCATGATGGAGCTGACTGAGTTTACAATTTTCTGCAGCTTACTTTGATCCTGTGTAGTGTGCCCCACCCACCCCCATACGAGATGGAGATTCAGCCAGTCAGAATGCTCTCCATGGAACATCTGTAGAAATTTGCAAGTATCTTTGGTGACATACCAAATCTCCTCAAACTCCTAATGAAATACGTTGTGCCTTCTTTATAGCTGCATCGATACGTTGGGCCCAGGATTGATCCTCAGTGATGTTGACGCCCAGGAACTTAAAATCCCTCACCCTTCCCACTTCTGGCCGTCTGATGAGGACTGGTGTCCTGGATGCAGGAGAGCCTAATGCCCGTGATGGGACTAAGTGAGCTTACAGCTTACTTTGATCTTCTGCAGTTTTCCAGATGGAAGGCTAAAGCAAAGTCAGAACTACTGTCAGAGTTGGATGTAAAAGATCTCACAGCATGATGTCAAATAACACCACTGGATCTATCCCAAGTGTTCGAGTCAGTATTAATCCCTCCTCAACATCAATGGAAAAGATCATCTGATTATTATCGAATAGTTGTTTATGGGACAATGAAAAGCCTGGTGGAGAAACTCGGGAGGTTGAACATCGCCGACCCAAAACGTGGGCATTCCCTTCTCCCCACTCCCCCATAGACGCTGCTCGACCTGCTGAGTTTGCCAGGCACTTTGATGCTCCAGAATCCAGCATCTGCAGACTCCTGCGTCTCCAGCTGTTTGTGGGAGTATGCTTTGTGTAAATTAGCTGTGGTATTTCCTGCCTTAACAGTAACTACACTTAATTATAAAATACTTAGTGATGTGGTGAAAGACATTTTATAAGCACAAGTCTTTCTTTGCCTGGCTCCTCTAATGAGGCCTTTCTGTTGTTCAGCCTTTCAGATCCCTGGCTCCCCCACCTGCTTTTCCCTTTGGAAAGTTTTCCAAGCCTCCCCTTATGAGCAGAGTGTTATATGTTTGAAAATGATGGCTGGGATTATTTTCAGGCCTGGTAATGTGTTGCATTATGGGTTTAACATTTCCCTACCCCTCCCCCTTTCCACAATTTACACTCTTTAATAAATCTGAGCCCATTTACTAAAGCAAATGTTGGTTCTTTCAGGAGCAGCTTCTGACAGGAGTGTGTTCAAACCCTTTGAAAGAAGCCTCCTTGAACAAGTCAACATTGTGTACATTTCCCATCCAAAGCCAAAATAAACGAATGAAGCAGGGCCTAAAACCGTGTCTCCAAGGATACGCGGTTCTCAGGAAATCCCCGACAGCTGGCTCGCTTTGGAATAAAAGTCTTTATCTTTGAGCGGTGAGACTGGCCATTTCTTTTCAAATCTCGCTCCATTCTGTTTAGATTCCAGTCCCTTCCTGAGGACAAGGAGGAAAGTGGCAGAGAGCCGAGCTCTAGGCGCAGAGACAACCCAATGCACACAGGTCCCTTTTATGAGGGGAAATCAACAAGCACAAGTCAGAAATAGTGGCTCAGGGGAAGAGGAAGCCACTTGTCAACACAGACCAGATATCCCTAATTTTCTTTTTGTAGAAGTCAGCAGATTTCCAAACAAACTTTGCTGAGCTTTGTCAGTGATTATTCCCACTTCAGTGAGCCAGAGGTGGAATGTGAAAGGCCTGTTGAAGGCGTGTGACCATGAATGGGGCTAAAAACAGACTCTGGTTGCAATAAACTGAGTGTTTCATGGCCAAATTCTTTACCATCTGTCTCTGGAAAGGAAATGGCCTGAATTTTATGTTGTTGCCATTTTTTAAAAGCACTGGTGATTATTTGCGACTCTGCAGGGAAAGCCCCTCGGGATTCAGAATCAGAACCAGGTTTAATATCACTCGCATGTGCCGTGAAATTTGTTGTTGTGGCAGCAGTACGTTGTAATACGTAAATATTACAGCAAAACTATATATATGTTAAATTAATTAAGTAGTGTGAAAGAAAGTAGTAAGGTCATGTTCATGGGTTCAATGTTCATTCAGAAATCAGATGGCAGAGGGGAAGAAGCTGTTCCTGAATCACTGAGTGTGTGCCTTCAGGCTTTTGTACTTTCTTCCTGATGGTAGCAATAGGAAGAGGGCATGACCTGGGCGATGGGGGTCCTTATTGATGAATGCCATTTTGAGGCGTCGCTCCTTGAAGATGTCCTGGATACTACAGAGGCTAGTGCCCATGATTGAGCTGACTGAGTTTACAACTCTCTGCAGCTCATTTTGATCCTGTGCAGGATCAAATAATTTAAAAATAATTTATAATATCCTCTCTCCTTTGGGTTCAGGATGACTTGCCTCCACTCCAGTTTTACACACTCTAGTGAGACTGATCTTGTCTATTTGCCACACCCCTGCTTTCACCCCTTCCTCCTCCTGGACACAACAGGATCAGATTTCCCCAGGTCCTTACCTTCCTCCTGATCATCCTCATGGATCATCTTCACAACTTCTGCCAGCTCCAACAAGATTCCACCACTGGACATGTACCCCTGCCTTTCTCTCTCAGCATTGCAATCTATATACCGCGTTCAATGTCCAGAATAAGGTCTCATCTACACTGTAGAAACCAAACCCACGTGGGGCGATCACTCCACAGTC
Organism: Hypanus sabinus; assembly: GCF_030144855.1. NCBI lineage: Eukaryota > Metazoa > Chordata > Chondrichthyes > Myliobatiformes > Dasyatidae > Hypanus > Hypanus sabinus. The sequence continues at coordinate 77,886,522 of NC_082718.1, forward strand.
CACCACCTCACTGTACTGAGCACAGTACACCTGTGCTCAGTCCATGGGAGTGACCCTGAGCTTCCATTTAAAGTCAAACAGATTGAAGAAGAAAGATTAGCTTTATTTGCAGTTTTACCTGCAGATATAGAACTAAACTGAACTGAATATGCCCGGACTCTTGTAAATTTTGAGTTTTATATTCTGTGTTTTACTCTCTTTTTTTGTTGCTGTTTGTGCATTTTTTTGTTTTTCTTTTGTGCGGGGGGAAGGGGGATGGTTGATCTTCATCTTTGAATGGTTTCCATGTTTTTTGTTTCGTGGCTGTCTGTGGGGAATCTCAGGGTTGTATACTGTATACTAACTTTGAATCTTTGAATGTACTTTGTAACATTGCGAGGTGGGGTGGAAATCAGTCTCTCTCTCAAAGGAGGTGTAAGGCTCTCCTTCCCTTCGCTAGCCTGCAGGTCACCCTTGAGCAGGGTGTAGCACCTGCTCAGCTACCCCCCTCCCCCTGCAGATCAGGGTCAGGTGGGAGCAGGCATGGAACAGCCATGGGAGCAGGCCTTCTCAAAGGCAATTGTGCCTCCAGCGGAGCTCCTAAAAGAAAGACTCTTGTTATTGAAATTCAGTTAATTTCTCTTTCTTGATGCTCCAAAAAACTTCTCAGATAACTGAATACTTTGAAATGTGATACCCACTAAAGTGTGGGAAATACAATAATCAATTTATGCACAGCAAGTTCCCACAAATAATATGTTAATGACCAGATGGCCTTTACTTTTAACAATGCTTACTGGTTGATAAATAATGGGTGACACACCAGAGATAACTCCCATCTTTCCCTTCAAACTCTGGAATGGGATAGTTTATATCCACCCGTGGGAACAGAGAGGGTTTCAGCTGATGGTCCCAACCAAAAAGACTTGACTGCTTCTTGGACAAGAAGCAACTAGTTGTTCGGTGAAAGGTCAAGAGTATAAAATTCTATATTAAACCACAGGAGACAATTGGTGAGTAGTTTATTGCCTCAGGTTTTACCTACTTGGACACAAGTGACATAGCTTTCCTTCTTTTCTCCTACATCCAGTCTTCATATGCAGTCCTTAAGCCTGCGTGAATACTTCTTCCTTCAGTCCTCAACCAAGGGTCTCATAGTCAATGGCTATTTGGTTTTTGCTGGATTCATTTCAGGAGCTTTGTTGTTGTTCCTTTCCATGCCTTGTGGCACATCGGGCAGTGACATTACTGTTTCTTTAACATTCATCTGAAAAGCTCGCTTGATGCTTAATCCCAGCATGCAAGGAGTCGGCCGTACCATTCACCTCGAAGGGCCACTGCTGATCCCACTTTGCCAGCGACCGGCTTCACTTTCATCAGCTCCAGTGGTCAAAGGTGCCACTGAAGCTCCATCCTGGGTCAGACCTCATGGTGGACGGGGCACGATTCAGCACTCCACCCTCACATAGATCATTCACACAGGCCCCTAGGCCGCTCTTCCCACGGACCTCCGAGTTTGTACACAGGACTTCAAATACCCTTCTCTCTGCCAACTCAATGATCTGGGTTGGCTTTGTTTCTAAGTGGCAGCTGGTATTTGTCAACCGTCACTGCACAGAGAGGCCAACTCAACAAAGAAGCATTTACAAGGGGTTTAGGTCTGCTGCATCTCCTTGGGTAATAACAAAAACAGAGAAGCTTATCACAGATAGCAGTAACCCTCACAGGAATGGTTTACACATTGTTACGTATCCCGTAACTGGATCACTTACCAGCAAAGATAGAGAGGTCCGTTGAAGTCTGATGGTACTATTTTTAAAAGTCTTTATTTATAAAGAGTCACAAAAGTAAGGTTAATACAAACATTCAGATAATATACATCGTTAATACTCAATCTAAAGCGCGGGTATAGTAATAATCGTCATTAAGAAATCATTTTATCGTTTGTCTAGGGGATAATATATTGTCCGGTGGAAATATAAAAGTCACTCAGAAGTCTGCAGGCTTCAGCCTTTTGGGGACCACTGGGTTTCACTTGTTGAAAAGAGAGATTTGTGAGAAAAGAAACTTGCCCAGTTGTTTATGAAGTAAATTCATTGAATCGGGAACGTTGGTTCCCCGATGTTAGTTCAAAGTCCTTTTCGGTGTTATCAGCCACCCGCTCCCCAGGCAAAGGAGAACGGAACGCACGTGGCTTTGAATGGCTTCCCGCTAGCACGGGAGCGATGAGCGATGGTGGCCTTCTGGTGCGTCACTGGGGAACTGCCCACTGCAGCCCCCCTTTTATCCTTACTCACGGGGTCTCAGATGTCAGTCAGGTTGGGATGATGCAATCTCTCCCCGTCACTCAGCCCACGTTGCCCTGAGGGCTTGCCCGTAGTCCAGTCCCCATTCCACAAAGGTGTCTCCAAGAGACAATGGCCGTTTTCCGTGGCTTTGTCTTGCTGAGGGGCCAGGCCACATTCCTTAAACCTTGAGGCTTCTCTCTCATTTCCTGAGTCCAAGACCCGAGTTAATAGCGATCTTGCCAGTCTCAAGAAGGAGGGGGCTGCGATCATAACACCTCCCCTCTTAAAAGTGTTTTTACCAGCGGTTAAAAACGGAGTGGTACAGAGTCTTACAGGATTTTAGAATCCAACACAATACACAAGCTTTTCTTTTCCTTATACACTCATACATTTAATTCAGCATCTAAACAGTTAGCGATTACAGTGGCACTTCCTTTAATGTTATAACATCTTGTACCTGACTAAAGGCTGGTAGCATCAGATTTCAACTTAACAGGCAGGGTTCCAAGGGGGTTGTCTTTGTTATTCACATGCTTTGTCAAAATCCCGTACAGCCGGTTTTTCTATTTAAAAATGGCGCCCCCATTAAACGTCACCTCTTTTCCGGTGAGTTCCTACGTGGGGGACCTGGGTAATTTGGCGAGGTACTCTCCCGCCTTTCTTTTCCATAAGGATTATTCTCTCAACACCGTGTCCCAAACTTAAATCATCTTGTGAATTTCCACCCAATTCCTTAAGGTTACATAGGTGGCTCACCCCCACATCAGGACCTGACAGGCTGATGGGTTTCAGTTCGAAACTTTTCCTCAAGTCGCATTTAAAATTCTGCTTCTTCCCCGCACTCTCTTGAATAACAATAGCGGGGGGGCACCTTTACATTCCAAATCAACCTGTAATCGATGCGCAGGCACCGCGTTACCAAGCCATCGTTTCTGTAGCCTGGTTGCTGCTTCTGACACCAATCTAGACTTTAAATTTTTTTCATTCAATTTAGGAAATACACTTCTCCCGTTTCCCTCAACAACAACAGTGATCCCCCCATTGGTGAACTCCACATGGACTTTGAACACCCCTTCGAGTACAAACAACGGGGAACTCTCACTTCCCCTGATTACCAAGGTTAACCCTTTCTTCACCGAACCAGGTCTATCTGACTCACAAGGACTGCCGTTTCATTCAGCTGAATCAAATACCTCAGACTTTTCCTGAGCTCCGTTACCGGGTTCAGTACCATGTGCATCCTCGTCTTGGATACACTCAAACGGGACATTGGCCTCTTCCAGGCTTTCAACACCCGTACCTTTTTCAAATTCTAAATTCCCCCGATCCTCCCAGTTACTCTCTGGGCAGCTCCCACCCGGGGAAGGCGCAACCCTGTGAGCTGAACCAACCTCCTCGGCCCTTTCAGCAGACTTCCTCAAGGCAAGGGCGCCCTTTCCATCTAGGACTGCCCTCATCTCATTATCGGGAACATCCTTAGAATTTTCCACTTCAAAAATTCCAAATTCTGCCAACCCAGACAGATCACCCTTGTCCAACTCTGGACCTCTTAACCGCTCGAACGGTTCCTCATCGTTACTTTTTGCTGATCAACGATAGCTCCGCCCCCGTGTCTCTCCAGATTCGCACAGGAACTGGGGGGGTCTCCCTCCTTCACGGACACGGTTCCTTGTGACAGACAAGTCTCAGATTCTTCTCGTACTCTGTCTACCCGGGGTTCTCTTGTCGATTTACTGATTACCACGGCACATCCGATAGGGACTGCGGCTTTCCCTCTTCCTATCTCTTTCCTTGGAGCAAAACATCGAGAGGCAATATGCCCTCCCTTTCCACAATTAAAACAGGTCAAGCCCGGAAACCTCTGGCCGTCTTGCCTTTCCCCCTCTCCCTTACCACTAGCTCCCGGTGGGACCTCTGCCTCACTCGGCGGACTTTCTCGATCGTTCCCATGGTCTCTCTGGGAACTTGTATTCGAGGAAAACTTTGTCTTGTGGGTTAGGGCATATTCATCGGCGAACCTAGCAAATTCTGAAATGGACTTATTCGGCCTCTCATTCAAATACATCCGGATCTCTTCCGGAACACAACCTTTAAATTCCTCAATCAAAAGTAATTCCCTGAGATGCTCATAATCCTCATCCACCTTTTCCGCGGTGCACCAACGGTCCAAGAGCACACCCTTCTCATGGGCTAGCTCGGTATACGTTTGATTCCACCCTTTCCTTAAATTTCTGAACTTTTGTCTATAGGCTTCAGGTACTAGCTCGTAACCCCGGAGAATGGCCTCCTTTACTTGGTCATAATTCCCTTCCCCTTCCGTGGGCAACACTGCATATGCCCGCTGTGCTTTCCCTTGTAACACACTTTGTAACAACGCCACCCACTGTGCTCTGGGCCACTGCTGATTCACTGCCACCTTTTCAAAAAGCAAGAAATAACTATCAACATCCGTCTCCTTGAACGGGGGGGAACCAACCTCAATGCCCGACTAACATCAAACCGCTCCTCTCGGTCTGACCCTTGATCTCTTCGCTCGTGCCTTAACTTCTGCATCTCTAAGTCATGTTTCCTCTGTTTCTCTGCCTCCCCATACTCTCTCTCCCTCTGTTTCTCTTTTTCAGATGCTTCCAGCTGTTTTAACTGAATTTCATGCTCCCTTTGTTTCTCAGCCCTGTCCTGCTCCCTTTTCACCTCCAACTCCTTTAGCTGGAGCGCATGTTCCCGTTTCACCTCTAACTCCTTTAGCTGGAGCTCATGTTCCCGTTTCACCTCTAACTCCTTTAGCTGGAGCGCATGCTCCCTTTGTTTGTCGGCCCTTTCTTTCTCCTTCTCAGCTGCTTCCAGCTGCTTTAATTTAATTTCATGTTCCAACCTTAATTTCTCCAACTCTAACTGATCCGTCCCACATGTTGGTACCTTTTCAGGGATATCTTCCAATACCTCAGCTTCAAACACATTCTTCCCAATGTAATACTGAGTTATGGCCCTTCGCACCTCCCGCTTTTTCATGGATGACCTCACTTCTGCGAGGTTCAACCCCTTCCCCAAATTTAACAAGTCTGATTTGGTGGCCATCTCTAGTCGGATTTTTCATAAATTCACCAACGTCCATCGTTGCTGGTTTCCCGTCTGGCTACCTGTGTAACAGATTCAAGTTTGGACTTACAGGGCACAAGCCCGACTCACTGGTCCTCCAATTTGGTTTCAAATCGCCGGAGACAAGATCCCCAAGTTGTTAAGTATCCCGTAACTGGGTCACTTACCAGCAAAGATAGAGAGGTCCGTTGAAGTCTGATGGTACTATTTTTAAAAGTCTTTATTTATAAAGAGTCACAAAAGTAAGGTTAATACAAACATTCAGATAATATACGTCATCAATACTCAATCTAAAGCACGGGTATAGTAATAATCATCATTAAGTAATTGTTTTATCATTTGTCTAGGGGATAATATATTGTCCGGTGGAAATATAAAAGTCACTCAGAAGTCTGCAGGCTTCAGCCTTTTGGGGAATCGCTGGGTTTCACTTGTTGAAAAGAGAGATTTGTGAGAAAAGAAACTTGCCCAGTCGTTTATGAAGCAAATCCATTGAATAGGGAACGTTGGTTCCCCATTGATGAGCGATGGTGTGTCGTTCTGGTGCGTCGCTGGGGAACTGCCCACTGCAGCCCCCCTTTTATCCTTACTCACGGGGTCTCAGATGTCAGTCAGGTTGGGATGATGCAATCTCTCCCCGTCACTCAGCCCACGTTGCCCTGAGGGCTTGCCCGTAGTCCAGTCCCCATTCCACAAGGGTGTCTCCAAGAGACAATGGCCGTTTTCCGTGGCTTTGTCTTGCTGAGGGGCCAGGCCACATTCCTTAAACCTTGAAGCTTCTCTCTCATTTCCTGAGTCCAAGTCCCGAGTTAATAGCAATCTTGCGAGTCTCAAGAAGGAGGGGGCTGCGATCATAACAACATTAACTTCTGTTTTTAACCCTTTGCATCATGCCTCAGAAAGGCAGTGTCCATCATTAAGGACCCGGCCGCCCTGGACATGCCCACTTCTCACTGTTACCATCAGGAAGGAGGTACAGAAGCCTGAAGACACACACTCAGTGATTCAGGAACACTTTTTTTCCCTCTGCCATCCGATTTCTGAATGGACATTGAACCCATGAACACTACCTCACTACTTTTTTTAATTTATGTTTTTGCACTAACTTAATTTAACTATTTGATATAGATATATATACACTCTAATTCACAGTTTTTTTCCTTTCTGTTATCATGTATTGCTGCAAAGTTAACAAATTTCACGACATACGCCGGCGATATTAAATGTGATTCGGATTTTGATTCTATCAATCATAATTATATGACTAATCACAAGTAGGAGATCAAAGGATGTGTTCAACGCTAATGGTAGAATTCCCTCAATTCAGCAGAGACATATGTTTACAGTCAGATTTGTAGAGTAAGATTAGGAACTTTCCAAAGCAGGCAACTATGACACAGTCAAACCCAATCACTGAGATCAAGAAGAGATTGCTGGATGTTGAAGTTGAAAAATCCAGTGATGATGATGTCAGAAGGTAAATAGGATTTGCTAAGGATTACTCATGAGCAATCCCTGAATGCATTTAGTATTAATGCTCTTTGTTACTTATCTAATGATGCTGTCTCGGGCAGAGGCTGCTTTGTAACTTGATGAATTGTAAATTGAACGGACATTGTGTAGGTAAAAACAAGAAGCTCGTTAGCAAAGTTATCTTGGAGGGAATGTAGAAGTTTAATCCCGGCCCTGGACTGAGATCATTACCCTTAAACAAGCAGAACCATGTTTCTTTGAGCCAGAAGTGACTTCAACAACTGGAATTGTTTTGTCCTGTGACCTCCACTAACCTTAGACATATTTCAGTGCTGCTTTCATCTCAATTACGGCCACTCTTACATCAGCGTGGAAACCATACTCCAGCAGTGATTACACCAAGGCTTAGCACAGTCTAATTTTGAGTTGTCCTGGTGAAATCACATCTTTCCCCTTCCTTTCCAGTCCTGAAGAAGGGTCTTGGCCCAAAACATCGACTGTTTATTCATTTCTGTAGATTCTGCCTGACCTTCTGAGTTCCTCCAGCATTTTGTGTGTGTTGCTCTGAGCAGTGTTGGGCTTATCATTGATTAGAAAACACTTCATGAGAAATGCTTGAAATGCCTAGATGGAGTGGACGTGAAGAAGATGTTTTCCAATAGTGAGAGAGTCTACAAGCAATGGGGACACCTCAGAATACAAGGTCGTCTCTTTGGAACAGAGATGAGGGTGAATTTCTTTAGCCAGAGGGTGGTGAATCTGCGGAATTCATTGCCACAGACAAATGGGGAAGTAAAATCATTGGCTATTTTTAAAATGGAGGTTGATAGGTCTTTGATTAGCCAAAGGCTATGGGAGAGGGCAGGGAAAACAAACCATCCATGATCAAGTACAGAGCAGACTCATTGGGTTGAGTGGTCTAAGTGTCTTATGGAGAACATTTTTGATAATTCCATCTGCCACATTGCTGATAATTGAAACCAGATTGATGTCCAGTGACCTTCTCTAACATCAGTGGTGGTTCCTGACAGAGTGCAAAGCTGTTTCATTTTTATAGGCAGGAGCTTGGAAACCAGGAGAGAATCTGGTTACTCAAGTTTTCAGCAGTACAACTCCATATGCTTTCAGGACTAGTATGTACAGTTATGTGTTCCGATGCTTTAACGGCATAGGAGCAAACGTTAGCTGAAGACATTTATGATAGTGAGGATCTCAAATGGATTGTCAAGAGTTCTTAATCAATCAATACTAAGCGCCGAAAGATTGAGTTTTGAATGCAAGTTCTGCAAAGACCCATTTCTGACAATAGGCTCATTGTTGCAGACTTAAGATGCAGTGCAAGTTGAAAGTTCACAGCCTTATCTATTGAAAGTTATTTTAAGTATTTGCATGCATGTGAACCTGCGTTGTGGTTTCACCATGTTAATGATTAATGATGATGATTTCCAAAAAAAACCTTCAGCTTTCCTCTCAGAACCAGGGTTGTAAAATGTGCTAAGCAAATTAACTTAAACTTTCAGTGACTGAAATGTACTTGAGTGTGTTAAAAATAGTATAAGTGCATCTTACTGGAAAGCATCATCAAGCATGTGGCTAACAGAAAATTGTATTTTTTATCAATATCCTGCATGGAATCGGCTTGTCTGGCCCTTCGATCCATGCTGCCTAGCAGTCCCCAGATTTAATCCGAGCCTAATCTCGACAATTTACAATAACCAATTTAATCTGCCAACTGGTACATCTTTGGACAGTGGGAGGAAGCCAGGAAACCCATGTGGTCACAGGGAGAATGTACAGCCTCCTTACAGGCAGCAGCGGGAATTGAACCCAGTTTGCTACTACTGCTGTCTCAAATCCTTTCTCAAACTAAGTTCTTCATCTTGACACGTAAAGCTGGTTTTGTTAGAAACCATGTCCTGCTGAAAGGTCTCGACCTGAAGCGTCGACCATACTCTTTTCCATAGATGCAGCCTGGCCTGCTGAGTTCCTCCAGCATTTTGTGTGTTGTTTTTTAGAATAGGGGTTCCCAACCTTTTTCATGCCATGGACTCCTACCGTTATCCGAGGGGTCCATATGGACCCCAGGTTGGGAACCCCTGCTCTACACAGATACTTCCTGATTTGCTGGATACTTCCAGGGCACTGCTGAAAGACCCTTGTAATCCCAGAAATACCATCTTTTGGAGATGTTAGACAAAGACCCCCATCAGCCTTCTCAGACGTTCATTGAGGATCTCACTGCACTGTTATAAGGAAGAGCAAGCAAATTTCATCTTGTGCCCTAGCAAATATTAATCACTTTAATATTAATTTATTTAAAAGCATCTCTGCAATGCTTCATTGCTGTTTGGGGAAACGGCAAATTGGCTGCTGTGTTTATTTAATTTCAACACTTCACACTGCACACTTCAGTGGAACATCGACGCGAGCTGCTTCAGGGTTGCTGGTCTCCGCTCTCGTTGCTGCAGAAGAGCAACCTCTCTCCCCCTCACTCGGAGAGAGCTCATCTGACATACTGAACTGCCAGGTCATGGACTGTAGTTTTGATGGGCTGTAGATCTTTGGGGGCTTTTGCTGTTGTTTGCATGGTGGGGTTGGGCTGGCGGTGATTTTGCTGGTGCAAATGGGGGAAGGGGACTTCAGGGTTCTGATGTTTCGATCATTCATTCTATGAGGTTTCTTGTTTTGTGGATGTCTGCAAAGAATTTCAAGTTGTATACTGTATACAGTCTCTGATATTAAATGGAACCATTCGATGCCAAGTTTCAGAGGTGTTATGTCACATGTGTCCTTTGTTAAAACTGTACCAGACCGCTTCTGTAAAACACTACAGAAAGAGAGAGCGAGTAGAAATGTTTGAGAAACTTGGTGAAACAAATCTTGATTCAGACACCAGCAAATGTGTGCGATGGAGGGTTGTGGCAAAATGGAACATACTTTCACAAATGTAATTAAGAATTAGCCAATGAATGACGTGTGAGAAGTAAGCATGGTCAGATTACATTTCAAATATGAATATTACAAATCACAATAAAAAACACACAACATGGCATGTTTGAAGCTTTATTCTCCAATTGGAGAGTTTTATTTTGTAGGAAGACACAGATATGCATTATACAATAATAAGACTCACTGTTGTAAATGTAACAAGATGTCAAACTGATCCACAGTTTGACAGTGATATAAAAGTCCAGAAATAATTGATATTAAACAAATATAAGGCAATATGTAGCCATATCAAATATCATGGCAAATGGAATCTCCAGTATCTTACTGGTTCTTACCATAAACGATCACACCAACTCATACAATCACAAAACTTGCAGTTGGTACACAATTCAAAAATACTTCACTGCTCATAATTAAGCCAAAAATGAAAGGCTGTTTCCACTGAACTCAGCAGTAACAAAACATTTTGGCAACAACAAAAGCTCTAGAAGGCACTACAAAATTAAAATAGTTTATCTTCTCATTAAAATAATGAACCCCATTATAACTCTGACCAAAATATGCAAATTGAGAATCACAAGCAGGCAGTTAATTGTGTACTTTGTCTTGGTTAGTAGGGTCTCCAATGAAAGCTCTTGCCATTGTTAAAATACAAACCTTTACCTTTGGCTGTACATTCTCTCCAGCCAGGTACACAAGGCCACAAGATATAGGAGCAGAATCAGGCTCTTCAGCCCATCACATCTGCTCCTGTATACCTGGTCTAGCAAAGCTGGCAACAGACAAGCTGCTTTTATTTTACCTGAGAGCTACGCTGTTGTCTTTAACTCTCAAAGTTTAAGTAGGAGGCAGATTAAGAGAGGAAAAAAACATTTACAAGATACAGATCTACTAACAATCTGTTGCACTTTTTAGTTTATTATTTTATTTTATTGAGATACAGTGTGGAGCCACACTACCCAGCGACCCCCGATTTAACCCTAGCCTAAGCATGGGACAATTTACAGAGACCAATTAACCTACCAGCCATTACATTCAGAGCACCTGGAGGAAACCCATGTGATTATGGAGAGAAGGTCCAAACTCCTTACAGACAATGACAGGAATTGAACCCTGGTCGCTGGTATAGTAAAGCGTTGTGCTAACCACTTCACCCCTCTTGAGTGGAACTTAACAATTTAAAAGACGCTCAAGGCTGATTGATTAAATATTATGCCGCTATAAGGAATTAGCTGCCTCTTTGTAACTCATGGAGCACACAAGAGTGATCCGAGATTCCTCACTCTTTCAGCCATTCCTACAAAGGAATTTGCCTTTCAGTCTCCACCAAAATTATTATAAGTTTTTTTCCCCTTATTTTACTAGGCTCACGTTTCCAGCATTTGTTTTTAATTCAGGTTACAACTTGAAGCACGGTTGAGGTACTAAACGGGTTGCAGAGCCCCAGTGAAACTGTCGAGGCGAGAGTCGCAAGTTTGTGCTCGGTGAGGCTGTTCGGCCCGTCGTGTTCTCGGCCGAGCAAAATAAAATAGAGCTATTCAGGATGCTTGGGATGACAGCTGATTATACAGATGCTAACATTAAAGCTGTAGCTCTCTCCTTTGTTAGGTTTGACTGCATAATTTGCCTTACAGGAGCAGCATGTGTGGTCACCCAGCCTAGACTGGCATCTGCCGTCACAAACACAGAGTGCTTTGTGCGTACTGTTTCCACGCGTCCAGTCAAAGGAGACGGCACACTTCCTCGACTGTCTGAAGCCAGCCTCCAGAAAACTGAGAACTAAGATTAATTTTAAGTCACTTGTATTCCCTGATAATCTATTTCGGGTATCATTGGTTAGTCGTGTCGACAGGCAAAGGTGACGAGACTTAAAAATCAGAAACAGTGTAAGTACAAGATCTCGAGGTTACATGAACAAAGCCACGGCGAGGAATTTGTCACAAAATATTAATAAGCAGGCACGATTTTTTTAAAACGTCACTGGTCCTTTTAACGTTTAGATCCCTGATTTGTCACGAGTCAAAAATACACAGTGAAGGTTTCGTGTGTTTCTGTCAGCCATTATCAAATCGTAAACCAGCAAAAGCAGGCTATATTTATAAAATATATCTCAGCTTTCCATCCGGGATTTCAGCACAAGCTGTAGCCACAAGCAAAAGAAACATACATGTTTACCCAAACAGCCGCTTCTTCAGTCTGCAGTCATTGCCCACCCCTCAGGTGCCGCCGCTCGGGGCTACCAGCCCGGTGGGATCCACTTGGGGGCGCTGTGGGAAAGCCAGAGAGCAAACGTTCAGAGCTCCCGCCACCGCTCGCATGCATCAGGGCGGAGCGGCAGGTTCAGAGCAGAGCGCAACCCCCGTGCGGGCCGGGCCCTGTGGACTGCGCCGGCGAGACCGAAGGGCAGGAACGGAATTAGAGGCAGCGGGGAGGGTGAGGGAGCATCCCGGAGAGGGAGAGAGAGAGAGAGAGAGAGAGAGAGGGAGGGAGGGGGAGGGGGAGGGGGAGAGGGAGAGAGGGGAGAGGGAGAGGGAGAGAGAGGGAGAGGGAAGGGGAGAGGGAGAGGGAGGGGGAGAGGGAGAGAGAGAGAGAGAGAGGGAGGGAGAGGGAGAGGGAGAGAGAGAGAGAGAGGGAGGGAGAGGGAGAGGGAGAGAGGGAGGGAGAGGGAGGGGGAGGGGGAGGGGGAGAGGGAGAGAGGGGAGAGGGAGGGAGAGGGAGAGGGAGAGAGAGAGAGGGAGGGAGAGGGAGGGGGAGAGGGAGGGGGAGAGGGAGAGGGAGGGGGAGAGAGAGGGAGAGGGAGAGAGAGGGAGGGGGAGGGGGAGTGGGAGAGAGAGAGAGAGAGAGGGAGGGAGAGGGAGAGGGAAGGGGAGAGAGAGGGAGAGGGAGGGAGAGGGAGGGGGAGGGGGAGAGGGAGAGAGGGGAGAGGGAGAGGGAGAGAGAGGGAGAGGGAGAGGGAGAGAGAGGGAGAGGGAAGGGGAGAGGGAGAGGGAGGGAGAGAGAGAGAGAGGGAGGGAGAGGGAGAGAGGGGAGAGGGAGAGAGAGGGAGGGGGAGGGGGAGTGGGAGAGAGAGAGAGAGAGGGAGGGGGAGGAGAGAGGGAGAGAGAGAGAGGGAGAGGGGAGAGAGAGAGGGAGGGGGAGAGAGAGAGGGAGAGAGAGAGAGGGAGAGGGAGGGGGAGAGGGAGAGAGAGAGGGAGGGAGAGGGAGGGAGAGAGAGAGGGAGGGGGAGAGGGAGAGGGAGAGAGAGAGAGAGAGAGAGAGGGAGAGAGAGAGAGGGAGAGGGGAGAGAGAGAGGGAGGGGGAGAGAGAGAGGGAGAGAGAGAGAGGGAGAGAGAGAGAGGGGGGAGAGGGAGAGGGGAGAGAAAGGGAGAGAGAGGGGGGAGAGAGAGAGAGGGAGAGAGAGGGAGAGAGAGAGAGAGAGAGAGAGAGAGAGAGAGAGAGAGATTATTTCAGAAGAAACCGGCTTCTGTCTCAGGACCACATAACCCCACCTCCCCATTCCAATCCCCGACCACCCCAAACCCTACTTATCAAACAGACGTAAGCATCGGGAAAAGTAATTTCTTTAACCATCTCCTGGAATGAGGCTACCGAGAGCATTATTTCCAGGGGCGTGGGAGATCACTGATTAACCAGCGGCTAGAGGACTGGCCGTACCTAGAACGGCGGCCCCCGCGCCCCAAACAGCCTCACTTCACTCGGTGCAGTGGACAGAGCCGGGGGTAGGGTGGGGGCTGCAGGTTCCAGCCAAGTCCTGGATTGGGTGAGGAGATTGGAGTCACCGAGTGGAAGCAATGAATGGGCAAAGAGTAGTCTCGAGTCCCTCCTGCCGCAGGGCGCTACACCTTAGTGGCGGAGGAGGGTGCCTCGCTTTTGGTGGGGTTGCTCATGCTGGTGGAGATGGAGGTGATGGAGACGTGCAGAGCTTTCTTTAACCTGGAGCAGCGAAGCACAGACAGACACTGGGATCGGAAACGCTGGTCGAAGAAGGCGTAGAGAAACGGGTTGAGGCAGCTGTTGATGTAGGCAAGGCAAGTGGCATAAGGGTGGGCCATGTGGAGGAATACATCTAACGAGCAGTGGATGGAGATGACATCCAGCCAGTACAGGGCGTCGATGGTCTTGATAACGTGGAAGGGAAGCCAGCAGATGGCAAAAACTAACACCAGCGCGCTGATGATCTTCAGCAGACGCTTTTTCTTCTGCTCTTCTTTCTTGACGTTCTGGAAGTGCCTGGTGACGGTGTTGGCGATGGCGCAGTAGAAGGTGGACATCAGTAGGAAAGGTACGATGAAGCCCAAGGAGCTGGCGAAGATGCTGAGTCCCCCGATCCAAAAATGTTCGGTGTCTTCGCTCGCCACCCAGGTGTAGTCCATGGCGCACACGGTTATGTTCTCCTTTTCCTCTGTTTTCCGCAGGAGTAAGGCAGGGAGAGCCAGCAGCCCGGCCAAGAACCAGATGACAGCCAAGGAGAGCAGTGTAGTGCGGCTGGAACGCAACTTGTTGCTGGACAGGGAGTGCACGATGGCCAGGTACCGGTCAAAGCTGAGACAGGTCAGGCAGAAGACGCTGGCATACATGTTGATCATCACAATGTAGCTGCTGACTTTACAGAGCAACCAGCCGAAGGGCCAGTGATAGTCTAGAGCGGCGTACACAGCCCACAGAGGTAGGGTCACCACAAACGCCAAGTCCGCCAGCGCCAGGTTCCCGATGTAGGTGTCAGCCGATCTCCTCTTGGTGCGAGATCGCCACACTGTGCAGATGACCACTCCATTTCCCGACAGTCCGAAGACAAAAACCAGCATGTAGAGCACCGGGACCACCGAGGAAGAGTGCTCCCAATCGGTGTAATTGCACATCTCACTCTCGTTCGCGCAGAGACCGTCCACCAGGTCACTGCCGTTCTCCATCTCAATCAGACAGTCAGCCATCGCGAAGTCTCTCAAAAAATCGCCGCGCTTTTGGGCTTGCTGTGAGAGTTGATATACCCCAGGTTCCGCCCCCACCCGTGGATCCCCTCCCAGGACAACAAATCAGCAATTCCGAAGGGGGCAGATTCGATTACGCAGTACTCACCAACGCCAATCCTTAAAGAGGCATTCATGTGAGGCTTGTTTACAAACAGCCTCACGGTCCAACTCCCTCGTTAATGATGCTGCTCCAACATTGAGAATGTTTGTGTCTGTAGTGTCGGGTTCGGAATGCGGAGCGGGGGGCAGTGCGGTTTCATACCTCCGTTCCTCTTCTTTTAAATGGTCTATTCAGTTCGCATTTAGCAAATTAGCGGGCAGAAGCCCTGAGATCGCAAAGCGGTACCGAGATTACACTGCGAGATCCAGGCGGTAACAAATTAACCGCGGAAGGCAGGCGACACCTAACCCCTATAAATCAAGGCAGCACCCAAAGCATTGAAACACTTTTAAATCGCAGAATTAAGGTCAAGGCAGCACCCAAAACACAGAAACACTTGTAAATCGCAGATTTAATAAAGGTCCCCGCACAGTTGCGAGTTTAGAAGGGGACGGGAGAAAGTCGACTGTGAAAATGCTGCCCTATCAAATAGAAAACTAACTGGCGATAATGTGGAATAAAAGAATGGGATCTAGATGGTAAAATAAAAAAAAACATTGACTGGAGTTTGACTGGGTCTCAGGGGATGCGAAATACTTTGGGTCCGAGAAATTAAGCGTGAAAAGTCACCGAGTGAGAGCATATTTGTATTACATCAGCGACCTTTCATCGAACAAATTTGAGGGACCTTGTTACTGACGCACTAAAAGGGGCTTCAAAAAACAAAGCAGACAAAAAATTCTGCCAACGGCAGCAAGTCTCCTAAAGACCATAGAACTGCCTCGTTGTGCAAAAGTTTTTGCAATTAATGAAAGTTGTAAGCGATCAGTGGCGATTACTTCTATCGACACTGGCCACTACACCACTTCACAAAGTTCACAGTTAATGGGTTTTTGTTCCATTTTCTGCAATAGTATGGACCACGAGCTGGGAAGTCCGGCTAAGCCTCAAAGCGGATCTGCGCGTCGTATGGAGACGATGGCCCGAATGGCCTCCTCCTGCGCTGTAAATGTGTAGATGTGTAACGCGGGTGTAACCGATGGATCTCACCGTGAACCTCGTCACCGCCGAGCTTCTGTGAAGCGTAGCATTCACAAAACACACGCAAAGCGCAATTTTTTTCCAAATCTGAGGGGTATTAAAGTTATTATCATTCAACACTTACAAAAAAAAAGAAAGACAGCATGTATATCCATCAACAAGTATTGTTCTGAAACATGCAACATCGACACCAGTTTCCAGTATTTTCGCAATTGGTCGTACTCACTACAATTTTGGTAGGAGCCCCGAGACTCAGAACTTGGAGATCATCTTTGTAGAATTGATTGATCTCATTGGAGCTGGAAGTGGGAATGATTTGCAAAGCAACAGCTTGGACATCTCCGTCAGATGTCATGCTTACAATGGTTATCTAGCTATTACTGGTCCAGATTCCATGTCAATAATGTCAGCCAAACCGCAGCGGCTTTCCTTGTCAACACACCGCAAAGCTGGCAGCAACTGCGATTCAGCAGAGATGCGGAAATTGCCGTGAATGCTTCAATCTTTCTCTGCTGGCCGCACTGTTTTCAGCCTTTGCCAGTGGAATTGGGAGAAATCATCTACACTGACTTTTTCAACAAAACTTTAGTTAGTAGATTATTTAGTGTATGTTGCACACAGAATGTCTGAGACGGGTGCTGGGAGCAGATACGATGGTGGCGTTTTAGAGGCTTTTAGACAAACTCATGAAGATGAAAGGAACGGGACGGTGGCGGGGATCTTGTGCAGGACGATGGGATTAGTTTTTCACGCGGTATCCCGGCCGGCGCAGATGCCGTGTGCCGAAGGGCGTTTCCTGCGCTCCAAGCTTCCGGCTTCTAAAACGTGACACTTGTAGGAAATCTCAGTGGCTCGATCGCTTCACAATTTTCACCGGCACGTTTCCAGGCTCCTTGAGTCATCAAGTCATAGAAATGTACAGTACAGAAACAGGCCCATCGGCCCATCTAGCCCGTGCCGAGCCATTTAAAATGCCTACTCCCATGGACCGGCACCGGGACCACAGCCCTCCCTCCATACCCTTAATCTCCATGTACCTACCCAACCTTCTCTGAAATGGAGCTGGCATGCACCGGCAGCCCATTCTCAGGACACTCTGAGTGGAATATTCCCCTTAAACTTTTCACCTTTCACCTTTACCCATGACCTCTAGTCGTGGTCCCACCCAGCTCAGTAGAAAAGCCTGCTTGCACTTACCCTACCTACACCCTTCATAATGTGGTATATCTGTATCAAATCTCCTGTCAATCTCCTACCTTCCAAGGAACACAGTCCTATCCTATTCAACCTTACCTTTGGTAACTCAGGTCCCCCCCAGATGCAGCAACATCCTCCTACACTTTCATTTTCTGCAGCAGTGTGGGCCAAGAGCTGGGCAGTCTATCTAAGCCTGAAAGTCGAACAGCAGACATGATGGCCTGAATGGTCTCCTCCTGTGCTATAAATGTCCAGGTGTGTTACACTGGTAAATGATGGAGCAAGCCGTAATATGTGGCCTAAATATTGGGTTTTAAAATTTAAAAAGTGGGATTTATAACATTCCAGCTTCTACCTTCATTATAAATACGTGATCCTATATTGTTCAGAATTCTGTATAATGTTGTAATGTAATTAAATATGGTTGTTATTCCCTCTGGGTTTGCTGCTGGGTAGGAATTCTTTCACATAATTGGCTGCTCAGCCAGCTTGATTGACATCACAGCTGATGAAAACCACAGAACCCTTTGAATTGACACCACACAATAACCAATGCTGGGAAAAATATTCTCAACACAGATTCCTAAATCTTTGTGGGAACTGCCTTAGAGATCAGTTGTAAATGTTCCTTCATCTCTGACTTTAAGTTCCAGCCCATTGCTTAAGAGTGTGAGATTTGGGCTGTGACATGTCTGTAGAAGTAAACTTGCCCTCTGGTGAGGTCAGTAAAAGAGTCTGTTGCCACCTAGTCTTTCATTTTCATGAACATCTACATGGGCCTGCAAGGAGGCCAGGCTGTGTGCTGGTTAGTGCAATGCTTTTCAGTACCAGCAATCCGGGTTCAATTCGCACCGCCATCCATACCTTCGTCACATTCTTCCTGTGACCGCCTGATTTTCCTCCTGGTGCTCCAATTTCCTCCCACAATCCAAAATTGTAAGCATGCTACTTTAGTGCCAGTGCAGAAGCATGGAGAGACTTGTGAACTGGCTGTTCCAGCATATCCTCCAACTGTGCTGCTCATTGATGCATTTCACTGGATGTTTCCATGTACACGTGACATGTAAAGCTAATAATAATGATCATGGAACCATCATCAGACATGGCGAATTTGGAGAGCTGATGTAAAAATGCAACCCAAACTTTGTCTCTACAGTTTGTGAGGTCAGCAAACCCTGAGGGAAAATACTTGCACTAATTCAGGTAAATCTGTTTATATCTGAAAATTATATTAACAATGCACCTCCCGCCACTGTCTGGAAGGTGTTACATTCTCCCCGTGACTGTGTAGGTTTCCTCCGGGTGCTCTGGTTTCCTCCCACAGTCCATATATGTACTAGTTGGTAGGTCAATTGGCCAATCATAAGTTGTCCTGTGATTAGACTAGAATTACATCAGGGGTTGCTGGGCAGCGTGACTCAAAGGACTGGAATCCTTGCTGTATTTCAATTAAGAGAGTCATAAGGTCATAGAAAAGTACAGCACAGAAACAGGCCATACAGATCATCTACTCCACGCTGAACCATTTAAGCTGCCTACTCCCATTGAACTGCACTGGGACCATGGCCCTCCATACTCCTACCATGAATGTACCTAACCAAACTTTTCTTAAACATTGAAAACAAGTTCACATGAACCACTTGTGCTGGCAGATCATTCCACTCTCATGACCCTCTGACTGAAGAACTTTACCCTACTGTTCCCCTTAAACTTTTCACCTTTCACCCTTAACTCATGACCTCTAGTTGTAGTGCCTCCCAGCTTCAAGGGGAAAAGCCTGCTTGTATTTACCTCATCTATGCCTTTCATAATTTTGTATTTCTCTTTCAAGTCTCTTCTCAATCTGATATGTTCCAAGGAATAAGAAAATCCTAACCTATTCAAACCTTTCTTTCTAACGCAGGTCCTCCAGGCCTGGCAAAATCCTTGAACATTTTCTCTGTGCTCTTTCAGTCTTATTGACATCTTTCCTGTAGGTAGGTGCCCAAAACTGCACACAATACACCAACATCTTATACAATCTCAATGCCTGTACACAATACTCTGATTTATGAAATAATAAACAAATAAATAAAATAATGTAAGAGTAGAGAAGACAAAAGAACTCTACAAATATAGGAATGTGCAGATTGAAAATCTACACTTGATACAACAAAGGAGCAGAAGTCGGCCATTTGGCCCATCAAGTCTGCTCCACCATTCCATCATGAGCTGATCCATTCTCCCATTTAGTCCCACTCCTCCGCCTTCTCACCATAACCTTTGATGCCGTGGCTACTCAGACACCTATCAATCTCTGCCTTAAATACACCCAATGACTTGTCCTCCACTGCCACCCGTGGCAACAAATTCCACAGATTCACCACCCTCTGGCTAAAAAAAATTTCTTCACATCTCTGTTCTGAATGGGCGCCCCTCAATCCTTAAGTCATGCCCTCTCGTACTAGACTCCCCCACCATGGGAAACAACTTTGCCACATCCACTCTGTCCATGCCTTCCAACATTCGAAATGTTTCTATGAGGTTCCCCCTCATTCTTCTAAACTCCAAGGGGTACAGTCCAAGAGCGGTCAAATGTTCCTCATGTGTTAATAAGAATGAATGCATTCAATTATGTTTTAACCATTGAATCGGCAAGGGAGATCATTGTTCCAATATGGCACCATCTCGTTTTACCACCATTGCCTCAACTGAAATGACATAGGGATTGAGTTATTACAGGCTTGGTGGAGATCACCAATCCATCTCCAGCTGCAAAAATGGCACCAAATTGATCTGCGTAGTGTGTTTCCATAGCATGCAATCAGTTACTGCAAAAGCCTGCCAAGGGTCTAATCTATCTGTTCAAAATTCAAATTTATTATCAAAGTACCTATATGTCACCATATGCTGTACTACCCTGAGGTTCATTTCCTTGCAGGCATTCACAGTAAACACAAAGAAGTACAACTGAATCAACAATAAACTACACACAAACAACAAATGTGCAAAAGGTAAGCGGTGAAAATTGAAATAAATACATCAATAATATTGACAACATGAATCCTTAAAAGAGAGCCCATTGGCTGTGAAAACAACGTTGAGGTGAGTGAAGTTATCTACCCTGTTCAGGAGTCTGATGGTGGAAGGGTAATGACTGTTCCTGAACCTGGTGGTGTGGGACCTGAGGCTCCTGCACCTCCTTCCTGATGCAACAGACTGTGCAAAGTCTATGGTCCCAGTGCAGCTTGATGGGAGTCAGCAGCTTAAATGGTTCAGCATGGATTAGATGGGCTGAAGGGTTTGTTTCAGTGCTGTACTTTTCTATGAAAGCATGACATTTTTCTCTAAGCACATGGGTATTCCTTGTGTTTGAACAGGTAGTCCAAAAGACCAGTTGAGCCTCATAAAACGGCGGGAAAGTGGATCTGTTGGCATTGCTACGTATGGGGCAGGAAGGGGGAGGGCACTTGGTGGGGAAGAGAGCAGGAAATATACACGAGGATGTCCAGCTCTGTATAGATTAGTTATCCTGTTAGTATCCCGCAGTCCTGAAGGTGGCAAGATCCTTACTAGTTACATGCAAAGACCCAAGTCTTTCTTTGGGTGTGGGACAGTCCTTTCCAAACCAAGGATCCACACCCTCCAGCAAATCTCGATTTAACCCCAATGACCAAGTAACCCACTAATAGGTAGGTCTTTGTGAGGAAACCCACGGAGTCCCGGGGAGAACGGACGTACTTCAGGGCAGAGGCGGGAATTGAACCCAGGTCGCCTGTTCTGGAATACATCGTGAAAATCCACACTGAGAATCATTTTCTCGCAGGTGTTTACAGGAAAATAAAGGGATATAATAGAATTTATGGGGAAAAACAACCTCTACATAAACAAAATCACAATTGATTCTGCAGATGCTGGAAGTCCACGGCAACACAGACAAAATGCTGGAAGAACTCAGCAGGTTAGGCGTCATCTATGAAAATGAATAAACAATCGGCATTTCGGGCCGAGGCTCTTCACCAGGACTCAAACGTATTTATAAATTTTTAATAAACTAATGAGCAAAGGATGAATTGTGCAAATTAAAAAAAAACATTGAGAACGTGAATTGTAGAATCCGTGAAAGTGAGCCTGGATCGCGCAGGTTGTGTCGAAGGCTTTCTTTAGGGGCATTTCCAAGATGTTTGTTTCTCGCTTCTGGATCCGTGCAAGGAAAACCTTTTATCCAGCTCGTGTGATTGATAGGCCAGGAAGGTGCTGACGGACTGTAGCGCTCCGGAGTGAAGGGGCTGCTCGCCCTCTGATAATACCTCGCCGAGACCTTTAAGGTCACTTCCTACACACAGGGTATCCATCTCACATTATCAGGGGGATATCTAGGGGAGGGGTTGTTGTTGGGGATAAGTAAACCTTATTAAAGGAAGATAGGCAGCAAGCTGCTTCCTGTGCTGTCCGAAGTTGAATTTCCCCAGGAGATTTATATATTAGAAAAAAACAGACTCGTTGAAATGGCGTTTTCTATTTTCGCCCAACTTGTTTTTGCAAGAAAAACAAACAGCGTGAATAAAAGTTCCGCCTTTCTTGCTTTCTTAAAATTTAACCTAAAGCTGCCTGTAATTATTGTTTGATATTTTAAGGCAGCGTTTGAAGTATGGCGATAATTAAACTTGCGGAAAGATTGCAAAGCGATCCCGCCTTGGGGAGTTAGCAGATCCTAGGAAGCCATGATCGATTTAAGAGGAGGCCGGTTCACATTTAAATGCTGAAATTAATGGTGGGCACGGATAGAGACAGCTTGCTGTTTGACTGCTCGAATGTTTATCTCAACTACCCCGCTGACCCACGCTACAATGCAAGATCCGGGAAATGCGCCGCTATTTAGAAAAGCACGCAAGCGTTGTCGCAGCTTGGATCGAATTGCACTGCCTGTAGAATCGATCCGTTGTGGATTTCCCTCCATGCCTATTGGAGGCATACCGTTCTTTTCGCCTTGAGTATGCTTGTTAGAAACATATAAAACTGTTTACGTTGGTACACGGAACAGCCACAAAGGTCGCCAGAGAAAGCACCCTGAGAGGTCAGATAAGGAGAAGATAGATTGGCTTAAGGGTGGGGAGAAGATGGGGACGCTGGGGTTGGGACGCTTTTAATGTCGAGAGAATGTCTTTGATGTTGGCATTTGAACAGCAGGTGATGATATTGACAGGAACCAGTTGTTGTGACAAGGGGCTGACATCTTCTAATGGGTTGGTGCTAGTCCAAGCAACAGTTAGAGTATACTGACATTAAAGTTTCTGAGTTAAGGCCAGATACTGTAAGAGCATAAGATATAGGAGCAGAATTAGACCATTTGGCCTATCCAGACTTCTCTGCCATTTCATCATGACTGAGCCATCTTTCCTCTCAGCTCCAATCTCCTGCCTACTCCCCATGTCCCTTCATGCCCTGACTAACCAGAATCAGAATCGGGTTTATTGTCACCGGCATGTGACGTGAAATTTGTTAACTTAGCAGCAGCAGTTATACATTATACATAATGCTATACATTATACAGAAGAAAAAAGTAAGTATGTATAATGAATAGATTAAAAATTGTGCAAAAACAGAAATACTATATATTTAAAAAGTGAGGTAGTGTTCATAGGTTCAACGTCCATTTAGGAATTGGATGGCAGAGGGGAAGAAGCTGTTCCTGAATCGCTGAGTGTGTGTCTTCAGGCTCCTGTACCTCCTCCCTGATGGCGGAGGGGAAGAAGCTGTTCCTGAATCGCTGAGTGTGTGCCTTCAGGCTTATGTACCTCCTCCCTGATGGCAGAGGGGAAGAAGCTGTTCCTGAATCGCTGAGTGTGTGCCTTCAGGCTCCTGTACCTCCTAGCTGAAAGAGCATGCCCTGGGTGCTGAGGGATTTATCAGCCTCTGCCTTAAGTACACCTTGGCCTCCACAGCCACCTGTGACAACGAACTCCACAGATTCACCACTCTCTGGCTAACCGCTCACCACTCACCTTCGTTCTAAAAGGAGAACACCATAGGACAGGCACGGGCCTTTTGGCCCATAATGTTGTGCCAAACCAACTAAAGTAGTAATCAGATGTCCAAATCTCTCCTGGCCACACCACGTTCATATACTTCAATTTTCCTCACAGTCATGTACCTATCTAAAATGCTGTGCCCCAAACAGTCCTTCCAAGTGAGGCAATACCTCACCTGTGAATCTGCTAGAGTCACCCAGTTGTGTCCAGTGCTCCCAAAGTGGCCCCCTCTATGTTGGTGAGACCAGTAGAACCCCACCTTTTTATTTTGGCATCTTCCCCCTTCCTTTCTCAACCCTGACGGCCCGAAATATCAACGGTTCATTTTCACAGATGTTGCCCACCCTGCTGAGTTCCTCCAGCATTTTGTATGAGTTGCTGAACATTAGGAATTGGGGCCCACACAATAAACTGAATGTCAAAGTAAGCACCTCGAAGCTCAGTATCTTTTGTTGGTCAGTTGATAACAAGACAAAATATTGCAATAATGCAGAATCTTAAAGGTTATAAAAAATGTGTTGCAAGGCAATTTTCCGTCAGAACCAGAGGAAAGACAGGAGACTGCAGATGTTGGAAATCTGGAACAACACACAAGAGAGCTGAAGGAATTCAGCCAGGTCAGAAGTCCCGATGAGGAGAATTGACACAAAACATCAACTGTCAATTTCCCTCCATGGATGCTGCCTGACCCACTGAGTTCCTTCAGCTCCTCTGAGTGTTGATTGGAACTTGGGAGTTGGTTAAAAGGTGATTTTTAAAATGGTTCTTAGAAAAAAGAGCAGGAGAGTTGAAGAGGTTGAGAAAAGGATTTCTAGAGCTTATGGCCTATACAGCATCAATGGAGGTCTATAGGAAGCTACAAAAGCACAAGAGATCAGAGTTGGAGGAGCCTGGATTTTCAAAGGGTTGTAGAAATAGAGTGGCAGTGTGAAGATACATCTCTACCAAAGGAGGTGTAAGGCGTCCCTTCCCTCCGCTAGCCTGCAGGTCACCCTGGGGCAAGGTGTAGTGCCTGCTTCGTCCCCCCATGTGAACCCATGGGAGCAGGTGGTGGAAGGTTGTAGGAGCAGCCGGTGCACATCACAAGTCCTGGTTATGCGACCACTGACACCAGGCAGACTATCTCTGAAAGGTATTGATAATGGCTGGGGTCACCTGTCTTGTAAAGACACTGCCCAGAAGAAGCCACTTCTGTAGAAAAATTTGCCAAAACCAATCAAGGCCATGGTTACCCATGTCATATGACACAACACTTAATGAATGGATGAACACAGAGACAGAGAGTGCCAAGGCCATGGAAGGATTCGAATACAAGGATGAGAATTTTACGGTCAAATAGCTGGTGGAACTTCTATTTACAGATTATTTACAAATTTGCAGTTCCATCATGCTTACTTGCCTCTGTAGTATCCAAGACATCTTCAATGCCTCAGGGAGGCAGCGTCCATCATTAAGGACCCCCACCACCCAGGAGGAGGTACAGAAGCATGAAGGCATACACTCAATGATTCAGGAACAGCTTCTTTCTCTCTGCCATCTGACTTTTTTTTCTGTTTTTGCACCTCTTATTTTAGCTTAACTATTTAATATAGATATATACACTCACTGTAATTCAGTTTTTCCCCATATTTATCATGTATTGCATTTTATTGTTGCTGCAAAGTTATCAAATTCCACGGCATATGCCGGTGATATTAAACTTGATTCGGATTCTGATGCTCTATGAATTAGGGCAGAGAATTTATTACTAATTACACCATATGCATAATCTTATCTTGTTCAACTGCCGAAACCCAGTGGTGAGGTATTCACTGAATGTGTAAAATCATTGAACCATATGGTAAATTATTCAGGAGCAAACTTGTTATCACACATTAACACATGTAAACAAGAAGAAAAGCTCATTATTAATTTCATCTCGTTCTCAATGCATTGGTGAGGATGTTTTCAATTACTTGATTACTTTAAATTGGAACGAAACTGTGTGAGGGAAGGAGAGCTTTAAATACATTCACAGCAAGTCTATTAGAAAAGATGATAAAGAGTGAATTTGCAATTGGTTAAAAGTTAAATGTGGACCTTCTACCGTTTTCCCTTAAAATTGCTCCTGTTTTACCTCTGTGATAACTTTGTCATCAAAATTTGGTTGAGCTTCCATTGAGAAAACTTTGGTACTTGACTGAAATAGTCACCTTTCATATGTGGGTCTGAACTGTCAGTGGGCTTTGACCTTGTAAGAGTTTCGAAGGAATCAAAGTACATTTATTATCAAAGTATGTATGCAATATACAATTGAGATTCATCATCCCACAGACAGCCATGAAACAAAGAAGAGCAATAGAACCTGTTCAAAGAAATAAATTGACCCCCCCACGTGAAAACAAATCGAGCAAACAGCAACAAAAAAAAGAGTGAAAACACAGATTATAAAATACAAAATCGAAAGGCACGTTCAGTTCAGCTCAGTGTTTGTTATTTGCAGGCTGCTCCGATTCAAAAATTGCCCAAAAAGGGGCGACTGGAACAACTAGAAACACATCATAAACCTGAATTAGAGTCCCAGTTCACAAACCATGCCAATGCAACCTCCTCTGGCACTGGGTTCCAACAGCACCGGGTGGGGGGGGGGGGGGGAGGAGGGAGAGGGAGAGAGAGAGAGAGAATGAGAATGAATGAATGTTGGGAATGGTGAGGCTGGAGTGCCAAGTGTAGAGAGTGGGACAGGTGGCAGAGAAGTGCTGGGGCAGGGGGTGGCATGGGTGCAGACACAGCCAGCCCTGAGCCACCAGGCAAGCTCATTTGATTCCAAACAATTAGTTTATCGATCATTACAGAACATCACTCTGGTGCTTCCTGCTCCCTTCCCCTTTTCCCAACCATGGTTTCCCCTCTCCCTGCCCCCTTCACGCTCTCAGTCCACAATAGAGACCCATATCAGAATCAGGTTTATTATCACTCACATATGTCATGATTTTTTCTGCGGCAGCAGTACAGTGCAATACATAAAATTAAGTCAGTACTGTACAAAGTTTTAGGCACCTAGCTCTCTCTCTCTCTCTCTCTCTCTCTATATATATATATATATATATACACACACACACAAACCTGCTTTATCAAAATCATAAACTTCTGACCATTGAAGAGAGAAGCTTCTGGAATGGAGACAAAGAGGATGCAGATGTTGAAAAAACTGAATGTTGACAACTAAAATTTTGACAAAATTATGTAGATGAGTAGTGGGGAGTATATTGACTGGCTGCATCACAGCCTGGTATAGAAACACCAATGCCTTTGAACAGAAAATCCTACAAAAAGTATTGGGTACGTCCCAGTCCATCACGGGTCAAACCCTCCCCACCACTGAGCACATCTACACAGTGTTGTCACAGGAAAGTAGCATCCATCATCAGGGACCCCCACCACCCAGGACATGCTCGCATTTCACTGCTGCTGTCAGGAAGAAGGTACAGGAGCCTCAGGACTCACACCACCAGGATCAGGAACAGTTATTACCCCTCAGCTCTCAGGCTCTTGAACCAAAGGGGGTAACTTCACTCAACTTATGGTCTTATGGTCTTAACTTCACTTGCCCCATCATTGAAATGCTGCCACAGTCAATGGACTCACTTTCAAGGACACTTCATCTCTTGTCCTCAGTATTTATAGCTTATTTATTTATTATTATTATTATTCCATTTTGAACTTAAGAAGTTGGTTGTCTTCTGCTCTCTGGTTGAACACCCAAGTTGGGCAGTCTTTCATTGATTCTGTTATGGTTATTATTCTGTTATGGATCTATTGAGTATGCCCACAAGAAAATGAATTTCAGGGTTGTATATGGTGACATACATGTACTTTGATAATGAATTTACTTTGAACACACACACACACCCCCCCCCACACACACACACACACACACCACACACTCACACACCACACACACACACACACACACCTCGATCTGCTGAGTCCCTCCACAGATAGTGATCGATTTCTGCTCCATCTCTACTCCTGTGGTAATCTTCAAATGGGGCTTCTGCCAGCACAGCATCTCCCCTCACAATGGATCTTTGCAAGGAAGGTACTAAAGAGGGAGGTAGTATGTGCCACAATTCCCATCTGCTGGTGATGTTGCTGTGTTCAGCCTTTTCTGATTATAACTGCTGTATTGATGTTAACACATTTTGCCGCAGAATTTATTTGCTAATTTGCACTAGAAACACTCTTCAACCAAAATTACTCACAGAGAAAACAAACAAGAAGTTGTTGAAAGGCGCCTATCTAATCTGTGCTGCCAGCTGTAACGTTCCTCCCTGACAGTAATCCCCTCTGTAACAACAGCAGAGCTTTAGTTATCTGGAGATACAGCACAGTAACAGCCCCCTTCGGCCTGCGAGCCTCTGCCACCTGATTACACCCATGCTGCGCCTTTGGACTGTGGGAGGGAACCGGAGCTGCAGAGGAAACTCATGTGGTCATGGGGAGAGCATACAGACTCCTTACAGACTGCGGTGGATCACACTAACACCACTCCACAGACTGCTTACTAACACTGGAGTTCGCATTTATGTAGCGACGTGATCATTAAAACACCATAATAATATTATAAAATGAATTACTAGGATAACATGGCTCATTAAAACTGGGATTTGAATTATCTGGTTAATCTTTAGTTATGGGTGGTGGGGTGGAGATACATCTCACATCTGCTTTGGAAATAGGCCTCTGCCAAAGGAGGGGTAAGGCGCTCCTTCCCCCCACTAGCCTGCAGGTCACCCTTGGGCAAGGTGTAGCATCTGGTTAGCCCCCTGATCAGGGTCACGTGAAGCCATGGGAGCAGCTGGTACATATCACAAGTTCTGGTTATGTGACCACTGACGCCAGGTAGACAATCTCTGAAGAGTATTGATAACGGCTGGGGTCATCCATCTTGTAAAGACACTGCCCAGAAGAAAACAATGACACACCACTTCTGTACAAAAAAATTGCTAAGAACAATCATGGTCTTGGAAAGATGATGATTACCCGTGTTATGTGACACAACACGGAGTGAATGAATGAATCTTTAAGTAGGGAACTACAAAGGTCAGGTACAGGTCGAATCGAGATGGGTGGGGCCCAGGCCCGAGCGTGAGGGATGAGCTGATATTTGGCCATTGGTAGAGCAGACTTGGGATCAAATTGAAGTGGCAGGGCCCAGGTTCAAGCCTGAGGAACATGGCGATGTTTGGCCACTTTCACTGCCAGGCCAGATTGAAAAGCTCATGGTGTTGGGCCCCAAGGTGAGGGATGGACTGGTGTGCAACTCGCTTCTCCGCGAGGTATATTCATCCCTGTGCTGAAATGAGGCAACTAATGGGCTCCTGGATCAGCTGCAGTGATGAACTGGCTTTGGGGCTGTGGTGAACCTGAGGTCTGTGTGATATTTGTTTATGTTTGATTGCACGATTTGTTCTTTTATTTCACACGTTGGGTGTTTGACTTTCTTTTTTAATGGGTTCTATTGGGATTCTTTGTTTTGTGGCTGCCTGTAAGAAGGTAAATCTCAAGGTTATATAAAGTATACATACTTTGATGATCAATTTACTTCAAACAACACACAAAGCTGAACAACCTCTCGGTTTGGAGTCATGATGGGAAATGCTTGTGTTTTGGACTGGATTACAGAAATCTATTGTGATATCAAAAATTTACTGTGGTCAGGTCAAGTCATTTTTATCGTCATTTCGACCATAACTGCTGGTACAGTAGATAGTAAAAATGAGACAACGTTTTTCAGGACCATGGTGTTACATGACATAGTACAAAAACTAGACTGAACTACGTAAAAAACAACACAGAAAAAAACTACACTAGACTACAGACCTACTCAGGACTGCATAAAGTGCACAAAACAGTGCAGGCATTACAATAAATAATAAACAAGACAATAGGGCAGTAGGTGTCAGTCCAGGCTCTGGGTATTGAGGAGTCTGATGGCTTGGGGGAAGAAACTGTTACATAGTCTGGCCGTGAGAGCCCAAATGCTTTGGAGCCTTTTCCCAGATGGCAGGAGGGAGAAGAGTTTGTACGAGGGGTGCGTGGGGTCCTTCACAACACTGTTTGCGTTGCAGATGCAGCGTGTAGTGTAAATGCCCATAATGGTGGGAAGAGAGACCCCGAGGATCTTCTCAGCTGACCTCACTATCCGCTGCAGGGTCTTGCGATCCAAGATGGTGCAATTTCTGAACCAGGCAGTGATGCAGCTGCCTGGTTTGGAAATTGCCCCACACTCAGTGTTATCAAATCTAAGGAAATGATTGTAGATTTCAGTAAGGGGAAGTCAGAAGAACACACACCAGTCAGCAGTGGAAAGCAATTGAAGGTCAAGTTCCTGGACGTCAACATGTTGAGCTCAGGGTAGATTCTCCAAGATGTTAGTGTCCAGGGACTTGAAACTGCTAATGCAGTTAATTCTAGCATTTTGATTACACAGTAGATTTCCGATTCTCTGTGGCTCTATTCCATTAGGAGCTTGAGGAGATTTTGTAAATTTCTGCAGATGTATGGTGGAGAGCATTCGGAGTAGTTGCGTCACAGCTTGGTAGCAAGGCTTCACTGCACAGGATCACCAGACTACAAAGGGTTGTAGACTCAGCCATCTCCATCACAGGCACAACCCTCCCCAACATTAAGGACATCATCAAGAGGAGAACATAAGATCCATCACTAAGGACCTTCACCATCTGGGATATGCCCTTTTCTTGTTTCCACTAATGGCGAGGAGGTACAGGAGCCTGGTTACCCATTGTTCAATGATTTAGGAACAGCTCCTTCCCCTCTGTGATCAGATTTCAGAATGCTCCATGAGCAGCACTTAATTACTCTTTTTTTTGCACTGCTTATTACTTTTGTAATTTAGACATATTTTGAAAGCACACTGTACTACTGGAATAAACAACAAATTTCATGAAATATACCAGATAAACCTGATTCTAATTTCACACCCTGCCCAATTCTGAAGCTGTTGGTTTTGTTATCAATACTATACATTTTGTTTAACTTAGAGATACAGGGCTGAGCAGGCCCTCCCGTCTCAATAAACAGCACCACCCAACAACACACCAACAACACACCTAGCCTAATCACAGGACAATTTACAACGACCAATTAACCTGCCAACCAGAACATCTTTGGACTATGGGAGGAAACCGGAGCACCCGGAGGAAACCCATGTGATCACAGGGAGAACATACAAACTCCTTACAGACGGAGCCAGAATTGAACTCTGAACTCCGACACCTGAGCTGTAATAAGATTGTGCTAACTGTTACGCCACTGTGGCACCCAAGTATGTAAGTGGATGGATTTACCTACACCCATTCAGATTCCCATTCCCAGAAGGATATTCAATCCAACATCCACAGTCCATATTTATAGTCCATCTCATTGAGGCCCTCAAGCTCACAGTACATCTATCCTGTGTATCATTCCAAACACATTATCTTCTTCTTCAGCCTATCACCCTTCGCTGGGCACAGTCCGCTGACAGCTGCTCGCCAGAGTTCCCTCTGTTCTGGGCCGCTGGAAGGCTGGTCAGCCCTGAGGCTTCTGCTTTTGCCACACAACTTCCTACACCTGCTAGACAGAGACCTTTCTTGTCTTTAGAGCTTCTGTTGGTGTTCCTGCTGCTCTGGGTTTTTACGGGACAGGATTGTTAGCCCCATGTCTGATCTTCCTCCTTTCGCAGCTGAGCTTGGGACTATCCATGGCGGAGTCATTCCCAGTACATCCAAGTCATATATCCACCAGGACCGGCACTCAGACATCCACCAAACCTCCAATTGCCTTTCTAATCCATTCAGCTCTACACAAAGCAGCTTAATGAAGCGTGAGCTTCTCTCCTCCATCCTCATGTGCATCTAGCATACACAAGTCCCCTGCCTGCTGACCAACTCCAGAATACCTGGGCCTCAGTAATAACAATATGTTCATAAAATATCACGGATAACGCCCTCCCAACAATTGAGCACATCTACATGAAACACTGTTGCAGGAAAGCAGCATCCATCATCAGACACCCCACCACCCAGACCAAGCTCTTTACTCACTGCTGCCACCAGGTAGAAGGAACAGGAGCCTCAGGACTCACACACCAGGTTCAAGAACAGTTACTACTCCTCAACCATCAGGCTCTTGAATAAAAGGGGATAGCTACACTCACTTGCCCATCCACTGAGATGTTCCCTCAACCAGTGATCTCACTTTAAAGACTCTTTGGCTCATGTTCTTGTTATTTATTACTATTTATTTATGTTTGTATCAGCATAGTTTGGTGTCTTCTGCACTCTGGTTGATCTTTCATTGATCCTGTTCTACAAACCCCATTTCCAGAAAAGTTGGGATATTTTCCAAAATGCAATAAAAACAAAAATCTGTGATATGTTAATTCATGTGAACTTTTATTTAACTGACAAAAGTACAAAGAAAAGATTTTCAATAGTTTTACTGACCAACTTAATTGTATTTTGTAAATATACACAAATTTAGAATTTGATGGCTGCAACACACTCAACAAAAGTTGGGACAGAGGCATGTTTACTATTGTATTACATCATCTTTCCTTTTAATAACACTTTTTAATTGTTTTGGAACTGAGGATACTAATTGTAGTAGATTTGCAATTGGAAATTTTGTCTATTCTTGCTTGATATAAGACTTCAGCTGCACAACAGTCCATGGTCCCTGTTGACTGATTCTCCTCTTCATGATGCGCCATACATTTTCAATAGGAGATAGATCTGGACTGGCAGCAGGCCAGTCAAGCACACGCACTCTGTGTCTACAAAGCCACGCTGTTGTAGCCAATGCAGAATGTGGTCTGGCATTGTCCTGCTGAAATAAGCATGGATGTCCTGGGAAGGGACGTCGCCTTGATGGCAACATATGTCTCTCTAAGATCCTAATATACGCCTCAGAGTCAATGGTACCTTCACATACATGCAACTCACCCATGCCGTGGGCACTGATGCACCCCCATACCATCACAGATGCTGGCTTTTGCACCTTTCGCTGATAACAATCAGGATGGTCATTTTCATCTTTGGAACAGAGAACTCGACGCCCGTTTTTTCCGAAAACTAGCTGAAATGTGGACTCATCTGACCACAGCACATGGTTCCACAGTCTTTCGGTCCATCTGAGATGAGCTCGGGCCCAGAGAACTCACAGGCGTTTCTGCATAGAGTTGATGTATGGCTTCCTCCTTGCGTAATACAGTTTCAAGTTGCATTTCTGGATGCAGTGACGGACTGTGTTAAGTGACAATGGTTTTCCGAAGTACTCCCGAGCCCAGGTGGCTATAATTGTCACAGTAGCATGACGGTTTCTTAGGCAATGCCGCCTGAGGGCTCGTAGATCACGCGCATTCTACAGTGGTTTCTGACCTTGCCCTTTACACACTGAGATGTCTCTGAATTCTCTGAATCTTTTCACAATATTATGTACTATAGATGTTGAAAGACCTAAATTCTCTGCTATCTTGCGTTGGGAAATGTTCCTTTTGAACTGACTAACAATTCTCTGATGAATTTTGGCACAAAGGGGTGAGCCATGACCCATCCTTGCTTGCAAAGACTGAGCCTTTGATGGACGCTACTGTTATACCCAGTCATGATACCTCACCTGCTACCAATTAGCCTGCTTAATGTGGAGTCTTCCAAACCGGTGTTACTTGAATATTCTGTGCACTTTTCAATCTTATTTTAACTCTGTCCCAACTTTTGTTGTGTGTTGCAGCCATCAAATTCTACATTTGTGTATATTTACAA